>NC_142762.1:25463723-25527997 GCF_054948205.1 Urtica dioica subsp. dioica
AATTGGCTACACTATTGGACATGCTCGAAGAAGTGCCCTTATGGGCAGGTTTGGAGGATCGAAGGGCGTGGTTGGACGATTCGGAGGAATTCTCGGTAAAGAGCATGGCCGCAGCCCCTCAGCGACGTTTTTCAGCGCCATTTGGAGGTCGGCAGCTCCGACAAAAGTGAAGATTTTTTGGTGGAGGATTGCTATCAATCCAGTCAACACGGCTGATCGCATCCAAAGGCAAAACCCACTGCAGGTTTTGTCTCCTAGTTGCTGTATGGTGCGCAAACGCGCTGCTGAGGACGATCAACATTTATTTGTTGACTGTCCCACAGCGGCGAGTTGGTGGAGTTGGTTCTTCGGTAAAGTTGGTATCCACGCTTCTTCTGTTATTTTGTTGGCTGGTTTTTTTCAGGTTCACACAGCGACTAGGAAAAAGGCTCGATGTGTGGCAGCAGTTAAAGCAGGAGTGCTTGCGGGTTTTGGGCGATTTGGCTTCTACGAAACAAATGCATCTTCGAAGACGAAGGCTGGAACGCAGAAGGTCTTCAAGATACATCTAATAGACTCATAGCTATGTGGCTTCACAGCTCCGAGAAAGATTTCAAAGGCTACTCTCTGGCAGATTTACAAAGAGATTGGGCAAGCGCCATATGATAGCCGAAAAGAAAGAAGTTCCTTCATTTTGTTTAGTGACTCATCCCGGTTACCAGGGGTGGGAGCTTTTGTCCCCTTAGAGTTTTTGTGTACAAAGACCTACAGGGTCTCTTTTTGGTTGATGTCTCTTTAAGACACACTCTAGATTAGCTTTTGTATCTAAGTTTCACATTTCCTCTATGTAAAGGCCTATAAGGCTAGCTTTTGGTAGTGGTTTCGTTTTATAGTTTGGCTCAGCCTGGGTTCGCGTGCTCGATTGGCGTTGGATCCGGGGAGCTAGCTATAAACGACCCTTCTTTTGTAAAGTGGCTTTCGCCCATTCATATATATGAAGTTACTGTTTCAAAAAAAAAAATATTTCGGAATTCTTGATTGTATGGTTCGGATTATTTATTTATTCAAGACTCGTTGAGCGTTTATTTCGTACGATTTCTTCGGTACAAACACGTACGGGTCTTAAATTAATTTTCGAAAGACCGGGAAATAAGTAATTAAATTCTCGAACCTCGAATCGACTAACAACGAATCCCGACAACGAACTTTAAACTCTTCAACATGTCCGAACCGAATAAATAATGAAGTTTCAACTTTGGATTCTTGTTCTCTCGACTCTTCAGGATGTGCTTAGTCTCGTTAAACGTGCAAAGCAAAGAAACTCCGGAAGTCAACAGGTTTTCCGACGAACTATTCCGGGTAAGTGTGAAGATCTAAGTCAATTACATACCAATGGAATAACTCTGTTTACGTGCATTGTTACGTGTTAGTAAACAAGAATAGGAAATGCCATAAAAACGAACAATCTCCAAGATTAAAGGCTTCGGCCGTTTTTCTTGAAAACTTGGCTCGAGTTTGCCCAATAAGTTCAAACATAGACTTGAGAAACCCAACATCTGCTACGTGATATAATCATCCCTTAAGTTCTGCACTTGACCCTTTAGAACGGGAGAGATATGAGAGTCGTATTTAACTCTCGGATTCGAATCGAGGGCAGAAGTACCGGGAGTCACGTCCCGATTCTTCAACTTAAAACACTAACGTGCATAAAAGGGGAATGAAATCTTTTTAAGGGTTTATCACGAGTCGCTCTCATGTAAAACTTGCACTGAGGAATGTTAGAGTGCGAATTGAAGACATCATTGACAAGGTTTTCTCCAGAAACTCCTACGATGATGAAACTTTGTCCTCCACCGCGTCGATTAAAGAAGAAGAGATTCATCTGGTTTCCATTGAGGATCATTTAACCATCTCTCCGATCGAAGCCCTCTGATGTGATGGTCGAAGGTATTCCAACATCTAATGTCTCTGATGCTGGTATTGAATAGAATGTAAAGACTAGGGATGATGTTCATAATGATAGAGAGAAGACATAGATTAGGGTTAATGACACTAAGAATGTTACTAAAGATTTTGACAACTTAGAATCTCTTTTTGACCCCGTTGATCCATCTAGTGCTGATGTGATTTGTGGCATTCTAGGTCTATCCAATGTCGTGGTTCATCATGTTGATGAGAACTCTGTTTTGCCTGTCACTCTTGATGTCGAGAAGGATGCTCTCACCCCTTTTGAGTCTGTGCCTCATGTTGTTGAGAAATCCTCCATGAAGAGGAAATCAGTTTTTGAAGATGATGTGGTGATATCTTCCTCGTTATCTATGAGGAAGAACACTAGCGAGTACTAGGACAAAAAACGTTATCCGGTGCGACGAATGTCGCACCGAATACTTCAAATGTCGCACCTAAAAGTTTATTAGGTGCGACATTAGGTGCGACGGCGTCGCACCGGATAACCTGTAGCAAAAGGCATTAGGTGCGACATGTCGCACCTAATAGTCATACCTCTAGGTGCGACATATCAAGTGCGACAATGTCGCACCTAATATGTTTTTTAAATTAAAAAAAATTTCAAAATCAGAAATAGAGGGAGAGGGGATGCTGATCGATCCAGGCGGCGGGGCGGGGGGCTGGTCCAGGCGGCGGTGGGGCGGGGCGTGGGGCTGGTCCAGGCGGCGGTGGGGCGGGCGGGCAGGGGGCTGGTCCAGGCGGCGGCGGGGCAGGCTAGGAGAGAGAGACAGAGTGAGAGATGGTCGGTGAGACAGAGAGAAAGAGAAATAGATGGGGACATACCAGGGAGGGCCGGCAGCGGCGGAGCGGAGAGGGACGGCAGCGGGGACTGGCTGAGAGAGAGAGACAGAGTGAGACGGTGAGAGACGGCCGGTGAGATATAGAGAGAGAGATGGGGACGTACCAGGATGGGCCGGCAACGGCGGAGCGGGGAAGGACGGCGGCGGGGGCTGGCTGAGAGAGAGAGACCTTGTGAGACGGTGAGAGAGAGAGAGAGAGAGTGAGTGAATGTGTGAAAAAATGAGAAAAGTCGGGTTTAAAACCCTAATAATCATATTGGGTGTGACAATGTCGCACCCAATATGAAATCCCAGATCCAAAAAAAAATTCGGCGGGATTCGCTGACAAATGTAAGTTTAAAACTCATTGGGTGCGACATTTGTCGCACCTAAAGGTATTAGGTGCGACATTTTTCGCACCTAAATGTATTAGGTGCGACATTGTCGCATCGAATAGCACTAAACATTAGCGAAATTTTTAGTCATCCGGACGAGTATCCGGTGCAACATGTCGCACCTAATATGGGCTTAGGTGCGACTATTAGGTGCGACATGTCGCACCTAATACCTTTCCGCACCCAATATATTAATTTGTAGTAGTGGAGAAAGAGAAAGAGAAGGTGTTGAGAAGTAGAAGAAAAAGAAAGAAAAAATGGGTTTGAATAAGAAGAAGTTTATGAAGAAGAAACTTGGTAAGAAGGTGGTCAAGGAAGATGTTGCTGCCATCTTGGGCGACATAAGGGAAGAAGAAGAAGAAGAGCTTGCTGCTACGCTTCCTAAGTCTGGGAAGCACTCCATTATTGGGAATAAGCTTCCTATGAATGTGCCCCCTGCTCCTCTGGATAATGTGTCCTTTCATGCTGAAGAAAATATGGTAAAGTTGAAGTTTATATATCATCGGAAAATCTCCATTGAGAGGGAATTGTCTGAGGAGGCTCAGAAGATTGGTGAGATCATGGAGCTGTTGAGTGATGCTGAGTTGCTCAAGAGTGTCATTGGGATTAAACCCTACTATCCCATGTTGGTGAAGCAGTTCATAGTGAACCTGCGCTCCGATCTCAACATGCTAGATAGCCCGAATTTTAGAAAAGTGTTTGTGAGAGGTTGCTGCTTCAACAACTTTCATGTTGTGATTAATGACTACCTTCATCATGGTAGGATAATTAATGTCGATCGTCTGCCTTCTGTGAAAACCATTATTCATGAGCTTTCAGGACATGAAAAGAAGGAATGGCTGAAGAAGAGACTTTTTGTTGGGAATTAAACCCCTATATAATCACGCGGAAAAATTAATTACGCTATCTTAAGCTAATTAATATTGATTATATTTAAAACAAGATCGAGTTTTACGAGTTTGTACTATAAAGTTGGAGAAGCAATCAAGCAACCGATAAGAATAAAGGTTCGAGGAGACTTACGGGTTGGGCTCACGAACCGAATTCTTCAAGCCTTGTCCGATCCGTCTTCGTTCTTGAACGTTCGTCGATGAAGAGGACTTCAATATCAGCTTCGAGTCGTCGATGATGACACCGCAGTCTTCCGAGACGTAATCTCTGAGACAAATAGGACAATAGAGTGGCCAGCTTTCTGTATCTCACTTCGATCTCGAAAAAATGGTGTTTCAGATCTCACCGTGTTTATGGCATTGGAATCACGGTATTCCGGGGAAAGGGAGAGGGAGAAAATTTTCGTCCACTGCCAGGGAGGGAGTGACGAAATTTTGTCCCTCAATTAGGTTAAATTTTTTCTTCCCTTGAACCCCTATTTATAGTAGTGGAGTTGAGAGGTTTTCGGAAACCCTAATCTCTAATTAAAGGTCAACCGTTAGATCTTTATTTAAATTACTACTTTCTCTCTCAACCCTTAGATCATAATCTAGGATATATTTTTCCATAATATATTCTTTTAAATAAGGAATCTATTTAAAAAGATAATATCTTATTTCCTTTTAAATAGTTTGCATGTTTGTTTGACAAAAAATGTTCATTTTTAATGTTATTGGGGATTCTGTGTGGATTTTGTAAGAAAATTAGATTTGTTTAGGCTTGCGCATATTAGATGTAGGTTCTGTGAATTGTTTTGTGTCACAAAACTGTGGGTTTCGTGACAATTTTGTCACGAAATTTCTGGGTATCGTGACAATTGTGTCACTAAATTGCTGGGTTTCGTGACAACTATGTCATGAAATTTCTGGGTATCGTGACTTGACTTGACCATCACTTTATAATTTAATATAAACTAATTTCATAAAAAAATGTATCTATTTTCTTAATTATTTATGTGTACTTTATTATTTTCATGAAAATTAATACAAAATAATTTCATAAAACTATAAAAAAATGTGTCTATTTTATTAATTATTTGTGTGTGTATCTTATTATTTAATATAAATAATATCAAATCTAATATTATTTCCTAGATATTAGGAATTTAAATATAGAGAGAATAAAGGCAAATATATTATTTCGTTTTAAATATTGTTCTCTCTTTATTTAAATCATGAAAGAGAAAAATTGGGCGTTTTCCCAATATACCCACTATGGGTATTTCGAATTTCATGTGCCCATGAGCAAATGATTTAGTTTTTGGGCTTTTTCCAATATACCGACTGAGGGTATGGACAAATTAATTGCTTCTCCATGGGCCAAGAAATTTCGAATTTTGCAATGCCCATAAGGCCAAATTTAAAATTCAATTAATTATTTACGTGATCCAATAACAAATAATTAATTCCACTATAAATAGTTAATTCGACAAATAAACAAATTTCCGAATGTATGCTGCTAATCATATTACAACATGTGAGATTATAATAAAAACATTATTATTAGAAAGTTCATATTCGTCTTTATCGAAGCCGAATCGGGGACTATGAACCTAGTATTTAAACTTAACAAATTCGATAAAAAAAAAAGAAAAAAGTTCGTTCTCATTTTCGATCGATTCGTCTAATCTTAGTCAATACTCCACCGTGTAAGCTAAGACTGAACTCTTGTTTCATACTAGAATTATATTTACTCATCGTGACGAGTGTCCACTGATATAGTCAGTACGTGATCAAGATCCTCCAGGTTCAACCCGTATCGAGAGAAGGTCAATTATTCTGTTATACCTTTCTCA
Source organism: Urtica dioica subsp. dioica (assembly GCF_054948205.1). Classification (NCBI taxonomy): domain Eukaryota; kingdom Viridiplantae; phylum Streptophyta; class Magnoliopsida; order Rosales; family Urticaceae; genus Urtica; species Urtica dioica. Next base: position 25,469,609 of record NC_142762.1, read on the forward strand.
TACATATAAGCCCTAACCATTATTGCTTCCCCAACGAAAGATTCTCTCGAACGTTACTTACTTCGAGAGTGCCGGCAATTTATCGGTTCTTGAAACAACCCTTAGGTAAGAGAACATTTACCTTCTTTCAGGAAGGCTAGATTCTGTATCTGTGAAACACTTCCCATTCTACGATCAAGTTCCGAGTTCCCAAAACATCTATTTATGCAACCTCAATTGGCCTTTACCGTGATGAATCAAAGAAGTAAGTAACAAGACCTAGAAGTCCATGAGCACTTCAGGATTTAGATCAGGTTTCACTATGACAATCATAGTGACCTCGGCTAGTGTGTCATAACAGTGCTTAAACGTCACATTTTAGGCAAGGTCTGTCCAGGTCGTACACTTACCAAAAGTGTAGAATGCTCCCCAGTAAGTGATCAACCTTAACTTAGTGTTCCACATATATGATTTAGATATAGCTTCCCAGGCGTGTTTCAATCATCGACCATGTTTTAGCATACCGCCCGAACTTAGATGCCCAGCATGTAATCCAGTTTAATACGGAGCTATGGGGATAGTTGTTATTGATTCTATATATTAATATAATAATTCAACCCACTAATCATAAACGGTACAATGTTCTTCTTATCGAATTCAATAATCATTTATCTTTAATGGGCAATATTCCTAACAATCTCACACTTTGACCAGAGAAGATAAGGCAACTCCCTCACGTCATTAATGCTTTACCATCGTACAACAGACGGCTCAGATTTCTGATTAGGGTTGAGACTCCCATCTTATGGATTCTCATCTTAATTTATATCTCTATCAATTATGTCTTTCAACGAACGTCTCATTTAGTTTTCTTCTAGTTCATGCTCTTTAGCAAGTGATCTTTTAACTTACCAACCAAGGTCAAGTCAAATTGGTCACAGTAAATAATTTACTTTCGAACATATTAACACTTCGCATATCATACACCAGACCTTATATCTTTTAAAGATCATGAGTCTACCTATTCTCGGTGTATGACCATTTTGGTACCAAAACAAGTTGCATCTAGGCATGTATTACTCTTTCACCACTAACCATAGTATGAATTATTGAATCATGTTTGTCAAGAACTTTTATTGGCATTTTCCATTACTTGGTTATTTATAGTTTTCCTTAATCAGTCGCATTCATATCTCATATACACGGGACTTAAGGATTTTACTATACTTAATAACTAAGCGTCTCACTATTTCCAAAAACTTTAGTGTTCTACACTTTAGCGTTTCTCGGAAATTCACTTTTGTCAAGAATCTAATTGATTAGATCTTTTGATGACAAAAACATTAGCCTCGACAACCGAGCTCATACCTTATATCAAATAAGTATGTTTCAGACAAAATGGAATGCACTTATCGTTTCCAAACTATTCGTTATAGAAACTGCCAGCTCAGTCAATTTCCTCGTGTCATTATTTAGTGCAATACCGACGGGTAATGACTTTATTTATGACAATTGTTTTTGGAGATACATTTGTCGATCATTTTCAAAACATCGATTGTTTTACGAACTATCATATTCGTTAAGCAATTGGATCAACTACTATGATCCTTGACATAAGTTTTCAGAACTTTATCCAATTGGTTTGGATTGTTCATTTTCCATTCGGAATATCCCAATGATTTTGTTCGTGGTATTATAGAGAAGAGTAAAAAATCGTTGCCAATGTCTTTTCTCAAGGGTTCAATCCCTTTTATACCAATCAACTTTTTAAAGCTCGAACATATTCATTCATCCATGCACAGATCAATCTATATCCATTAAGCTAAAAGCTTAACTGGCAGATCTACTAAATCGAGTTTATGACAAACGCTTAGTTAGTTTTGATCATGTGTGATGATTCATGATTAATTGCTTTCTTCTTAAAGAAAGATGTAGTTGATGATTATGACAAGGATCCACGCAAGGATGCTTCCACCAGTGTATTGATTTTTAATGGCAAGGTAATTATCAATTGTTCTTCCATTCGTATTATTGAGTGATGTGGTAAGGTAATTAATTACCCTGACGCTCAAATTATTGAATAATAGCAGTTTACTCCAATTAAGGATTTCATTGTTGAAATTGGCTCAAATCCTGTTAAGGATGTTGCTATTATGTCATTGGTCATACGAAGCTGCATTCCTGTTAAGGATTCCTCTTTTGATCAACAGTGCCAGGTTCCATTCAAGGATGTTCCCACTCAATAATTTGATTTCTCATAGTGGCTAAGTTCCATATAAGGATGTTGTTGTCGATGGTGCCCACAAGAAGAGTTGTAGTCTTTATTTTATACATTTGACGTAATAAAGTCTCACAAAGACTCTTGCTTGTAAGTGCTTATTCATTAATAAAAAGTTGAAACTTTCATTCATTCTTCCTTGTCTGTTTGAAGCTTTATGATAAAACATTAGTCTTTAGTCCATAAACAAACTTAACAACTTACGAAGAGACAAATGTAGATTTGCATGAACAAACTCTTCGTAGTTTGCTTAAAATGATATATTCGCAATCTAAGGGTCAAAGGACTATTGACCTCAGTACGACTGTTAGGAGAATCTATGATGTCTGGTTATGAGGCATTGAGAGTTGGAGACTCTATAGTTCTTCTAGGTATCTTCCGAAGGTACTGAATTGACCAGTGCACTTCTAGAGACAAAATAAGAACAAATCATTTAAACTCTTATGTCTCAAAGTCACGACGTATGTATTGCATCATGCTTACCTTAATCCTGAAATGAGACATGCCATTTCACAGCTTACGTATTCTCATTTGAGAAAGTCAGAGTTCGGACTCACTTTGTGATTCTGAACATGGCCTATTGGTGAAGTACTAAGTTGTGTAGATGTCATGAGTAACTTTGTGAAGTTCTCATAGATATGGAATTCATGTACAAGATTGCTGAAATGCAATGTATATCACATCATGCTTTGTTCCTTGGAATGTGAATAAATGAACTGGCCAGTGTCCAAATTGAGTCTTGACTCTTTTGGATGAAACAATGTGACTTGTTAGCTCAATACATTATTTCTAACTTATTCACAAGCGACAAAGGAGTTGAGGAAATAACAGCTAGAAGGTTAAAATGGTAATTTTGTAAATCCCGACTAGTTGATGATATTCATGAAGGGTAAACATAGATAATATTCAGTGGATCCACTCATTACAATTAGGTTGAATTCTTAAGTAGAAAATAAATTCATTTGAACCGAGAGATTTTCAGTGTCAACTCTTTAGTGGAGTCAGTTGACATTAAGCTAAACGTGGAAAATGTTTGTGAACTTTTGAGTCCAAGTATTTTAGCTCAAGCTTTGTTCATTTGGATCCATGCGGTCACTGTCACAAATTACATCGAGTAGGAATAGTTAAACTAGAAGCTAAGTCAAAACAAGAACGAGGCAAGTTAACGAAAATTGTCTAAAGGGTATTTTTGTCTTTTTAGACATAGGATGAAATGAATGTCAATAAATTTTTTGACATTGTCATATGATGACAAATGAAACTTAAAACACTCGGTCATGAAGAGTTTATTGGGCCTTGAGGATTAATTTCATTTCATGGAATTTTACTTGAAAATTGTTAATGAGCTTTTCTTATGTTGTCATGAACAAGTGAAGAAAAATCTAGAAACCCATTCTAGAAGCCTTGCACGTCCAACCCTAGGAAAAGGAGGCTGAATTTCGTTCATGCCTTAGTGTGAAAGAGAGTTTATTTTGTGCATTAATGTATGTAGATACTTGCCAAAAGAAAAAGAGGAAACAAATTTCTTATTTGAGGAATGTATTTGGGTGGCCAAGGCAAGCAAAAAGAGGAAACAAATTTGCTTCTAGAAGCCAAGGATTACACGCCCAAAATGAGAATGGGAAATAAGGATTTGGCTCATGAATATGTGATATTCTATAGAAGAGGAAACTACCTTATTGAAGGTAAAGCCTATCTTATAAATAAGGGCCTTATTCTACTCATTTGATTCATCCTAAGTTTTAGAGATTGAGAGCTTCTCTCTCTAGCTTGGCCGCCCATCCTCTCTCTCTCTCTCTTTCTAAGTTCTTTTCGTTTTTGTTTTGGCACCTAGGTCCTCATTTGACCTAGTGTTTTTAGCTCTTCGACTTTGAGACTTGTTCTCGAGCCGACGTGTTTAAAAGTGCCCACTCACTAATTCCTTTTCTCTCGAGTGATTCTTGTGAAGAAAACTGTCGTGGTTGCTCGTGTTGCCGAGAAAAGAAGAGAGACGTGCTGCGAGGGGAGACGAACGTTGCAACTTTCCAAAAGCTTCTCAACGTTCAAGCTTCTAAAAAGGTTAGTAAATTTATTATGCTCACAATAGTTTTTATTTATGTGTACTTGCTCTTTGTCTAGGTTAGTAAAATCGTTTTACTCGTTTAAAAGAAAATTTTTAAATTCCGCCACTTACCCAAAGCGTTAAACCTTTTCTTAAACCCTAGATCAATTCCAACAAATGGTATCGGAGCTATGGTAAAATATATGCATGTACATGTAATTAAAATTATGAGCTTGTTAGATTATGGCCAACCGAAGCGTTAAATTTTCGAAAGTTTACTAATTTTGTGACAAGTTATAATTGTTTTCTTAAATTTTTTTTTTAATTTATTGCTCTTGCCTTTAAATTAAAAATCATGTTGATTTTCTATGAGTTTGAGATGTTATTAAAACACATTAGAATCAGTTCTAAAAGTTTTTAATTTTTTATAATGAAAAACGTGTTTTTAAAGTTTGAGAAATTTCGGTAAATTTTTGTGATTAGTTATCTTGTGTTACTAGTTTCTTTTATTTACCTGAATCGTTTTATGCTTGTTGTTATATTTTTCATACCATGTTAATAAAACACAAATAAAAGCCTTAAAAACTTCATAAAACGTTCCGTTACACTCGATTCTTTTTACGCACTCAAATACCGAACTTTAATTATTTATGTTTTCTTCGAGCTAGAGTAAAACCCGCAGTAAAAGTGGCATAACTCACTGCTCAGAATTCGAAATTTAATGATTCTTGAATCAAATTAAATTTCTTTCTGTCATCTTTCCAATGCGTCCAGTTTCGGGTCAAAAGGACATCGGAGCCGCCAGTTATGGCGATTTTACTCCGTGGTGCGCGGCTGTTCCGATAGTCCAGTTTTTTAGAAATCCGGTTTTTCAACCCCACTACCATGAGTTATAGAACTCTAATGAGAAAACTTTCTTGAGCAAAAATATTTTTTTATAAGATTATAGACATAATGTGAAAGATTAAAATGTTTTTATTTTTGAAAGTTTAATTGAAATTGAATTTTACAAAACTAGTTTGATTTTTGAAAAACCGTTTTTATTTTCAAACTTGAAAATATTTTGTCATCCAAATCAAATAAGTTTTCAAAACTATATCTATATCACATATGTTCAAAATCTATATGCCCTTGAAAATTTGAATGGGAGGTCTCTTCATAGACAAAGCCGAAAAATAAAAAGATGTGTAATCTCAAACTTTCAAGTGTTCGAGTGAGTTGAAGTTCACACTTCCCTCATGCACTTTCCCGAATAGAAAATAGGAAAAGATCCGAGTATGTACCTTGTGCCTTTATGCACTAACACTGCTCTGAACATGAAACTCTAGGATTCTTTTCTAGTTGTCCGCTCTATCGCTCTATAACTAGGAAATCCGTTTCCGAACTTATAAGAGTCGATGTATCAACTCCAAAAACTAAGTGAGAGAGTTATACTCGTTGTTTGTAACCCACGATCCCCAACACTAATGAAAGAATTGACTAACGTGAGACTAAGAGTCACTCTTGTGGCCCTCTCTTAAATGAGAGTACTCTATGGCGTTTTTACTTCGATCATCGCTCAATGAGCTACGTCCGAGAGTGAGACGATGAAGACAAGGCCTCGTCTTGGGGGATTATTTTTTCAAAGTTGATCTTTTGGACTAAGTGGTTGGTTGCACACTTAGGCTCAATCCCTAGTAATCCTCCCTTGAGGCTCTGCGAAAGGATGTGAGTGATCAAACCAATTTAAAAGGTGGCTAGTCAAAATTGGTGTATTGACATCATGGCTAAGCATTAATGATGTGTCATTAATTTACTTATAAATGGAGATTTTTTGCGGCCTTCTCTTGAGGGAGTAAATTATCGTTTGGTTTATGACACCTTTGGATTTTATCAAGTCTTAAACAAACTTAAATCCGAAACCAAAGACTAATCACAAACTTGTTTCAACTTTTATAGGCAAAATGTCTCTCAACCCTCTCTCAACCATTCTTTCCTCGAATAAACTCGAAGGCGACAATTACGTCGACTGGAAACGTAACCTCGACATAGTCCTTACTGTCGAGAAGCACAAATGGGTTCTCACCACCCCCTGTCCTCAAATGAATAACGATTCGACACAAGAGCAAAAAGACACCCTGGCGGCCTGGCTCCGATCCGATGAGATTGCGAGGTGCTATATTTTAGCATCAATGAACAATGTGTTGTAACAACATCGTGACATCGAGACTGCCACCGATATGCTCTACAATCTCCATGAGATGTTTGGATGGCAAGGACGTCAAGCTAGGCAACAAGCGGTCCGACAGTTTATGAACTGTCGCATGAATGCTGGGACTCCCGTTAGAGATCATACGATTATGATCATTAGCTATCTAAACGAAATAGAAATCCTTGGATCTGAGATTGATGGGGAGACTAAAATAGACATGATCCTGGAAACTCTCCCCGAGTCTTTTGATACCTTCAAGCTGAACTACTCCATGAACAAGATAGAGTACACTGTTACCGAGCTTATGAAGGAACTTCAAACCGCTGAGGGACTCACTAAGAAAAAGAGGGCTCAAGGAGAGGTACATGCTACTGCCTCCACCTCTGGATCTAAGAAGAGACCTCGCAAGGCTGAGAAGAAGAACCAACCTAAGGTTCAAAAGAAGAAGAAGACGCCGAAGGCTCCGAAGGTGGACAAGTCTAACGATAAATGCCACCACTGCAATGAGCCTGGTAACTGGCGTAGGAATTGTCCTGCCTACCTCAAGACTAAGGAAAAAAGGTATTGTACTTATAACCAAAGCTTGTTTAGTAGCTGATAATGTATCATCGTGGATTATTGACTCCGCTGCTACTAACCATATTTGCTGCTCTTTAACTGGTTTTAGGAAAAGCAAAAGCTTAGAGGATGGCGACTTCTGCTTCAAGTGGGGTGATGGGAGCGTGGTGTCTGCGAAGGCTGTGAGATCCGTGCGCTGTCTTTTGAAGATCGCACTTTAAATTTGAATAATGTTTATTATGTTCCTTCCTTTGGGAAAAACCTAATATATGTTGCTCAACTTTTCGAGCAAGATTATTATTTAAAGTTTATAAAGAATGGAATTCATATTTCTTTTTCAAATTCTTTTGTCACTGATGCATGTATGAAGAATGGTCTTTTTTACATTTATCTCACTCAACCTTCTCTTTTAGATACCGAAATAGATAACGATCTAATTAGGGAGCCAAAGAGGATCAAACTTTCTGAATCATCAGATCTAACAAAATCAACATACTTATGGCACTTAAGACTTGGTCATATCAGTCTAGATAGGATTAAGAGACTTGTGAGGGACGGTCCACTCCAAGCCTCTGCAATAGGTTCAGTATCTACTTGTGAATCCTGCATAGGAGGAAAAATGACTAAGCGACCTTTCTCCGATAAGGGTCGAAGAGCCACTGAGCTGCTGGAACTAGTACATTCTGATGTATGTGGTCCGCTTAGTCAACATGCACGTGGTGGATACGAATACTTTGTTACATTCACCGACGATTACACAAGATACGGCTTTTTCTATTTTCTCAAACACAAATCCGAGACCTTTAACGTATTTAAGGTCTTTAGGGCTTTAGTGGAAAAGCAAACTGGCAAAGTGATCAAAACCCTTCGATCTGATCGAGGTGGTGAGTATATGTCTGAAGAGTTCGATGACTTTCTCAATAATTCCCGTCATCTTGAATATATTTAAGGGATTCCGGAATTTATTTTTACTCTTGAGATTTTTTTTAAATCTCCGAGTATGTTCCGAATAATTTTATTCGGAAAGTAATATCGAGTTTACTCGAATATTCTTATTCCGAAATTTCGTCAACCTTAAATATTATTTCCTTCGTTCTCAAGCACTTAAATTTATTCTAGCGTTCAAGTGCTTTCAAAAATCTTTTTCCTTATATTCGGATTATCGAAATTCATCATTTCCTTATTAATTCATCCAAATTTATTATGAATTTCTTCCGAAATTCTAAAATTTCAGTTAGAACGTGAAACGAGAAAGTATAGAGAGAACATCTCTGATAAACTGAAACGAGATAGATTGTGAATTTTATAATTCATTCAACACAGAGAGAGAAGAAAATTTCCGTTATTTATAAATGAGAGGAAATTTTACATAATCTGACGTGTACAAAAGTCGGGTTTCACACAAGGTCTGTCCAGGTCGTACACTTACCAAAAGTGTAGAATGCAGCCACTAAGTGATCAACCTTCACTTAGTGTTCCACATATATGATTTTAGATACAGCTTCCCACGCGTGTATCAATCATCGACCATGTTTTAGCATACCGCCCGAACTTAGATGCCCAACATGTAATCCAGTTTAATACGGAGGCTATGGGGATAGATGTTATTGATTATATATATTAATATCAGAATTCAACCCACTAATCATAAATGCTACTGTGTTCTTCTTATCGAATTCAATAATCATTTATCTTCAGTGGGCAATATTCCTAACACTTCTGCCCTCTGCCTTCCTCAGTGCCAAGTATTATGTTGTTTACATAATTGGAATTGCAAATAGGCCCCCTTCTTCTCATGGCTCTGGTGTCACCCTTGCACTTGCCAACATAGTGTATCAAATATGTACTCGCTCTTCTTTTGATTTTGGAGAGTTTATTTTTTAGCACCTAGTCAAGCACGCCGAGTCCTATGTTGTGAGGCTGCTTATAAGATCTCCCTCTCTCATCTCTGGGATCCTTCTTTCTCGAAACAAGGAAATTTTGCGTCAATATGACGTTGTGGGAGATATTTCTGAAAAGCTGACTTTCAGTCATAAGTTGTTCGAAGGGAAACATACTCACGACATTGTCAGGCCATCTTCTTCGACATCTGTCGGCTCTGTTAGTGAAACTCTTGATGTGGCCCTTTTGTCTGGGTCTGTGCCTAGTGACATTCTGAGAGCAGTTATTCAAGAAGTGTTTGATCTCCAAGAGATTTTCGACACGTCTACTCGTCGAAAAGCAGTTTGTGAAGGGCTGATCAAGGTCATGACCCCGGTTGTTCGTTCTGATGGTGCTTTCTCGTCTCAACATGCCTCTCCTGCTCAAGAAGAAGAAACTGAAGATGAAGAATATGTTGAGGGTGAAGATGATGGAGATGATGATGATGGTTCTTCTGGTTTTCTCTCTCCTAGTATTTGACTTGTGTCATGTGGTGTACTATTTGGAATATTTTTTCTTTGCTAGTTGGTGTTTTTCTTCCGGATACTCCTTGGTGTGTATTGTGTAAACCTTTGTTTCTTAGGTTCTACTATGTTGATCAGCCTCTCTTCTTTTGATGTGTGTTTCAGACCTCTCTTTTCGGGATGTTTAGTTGTTTTTGCTGCCTTGCTTTAGTATTCTCTTGCGTGTTTATCAGATTTGTGCCTCCCTTTGTATTGGTTTTCCTTGCCTTTGGTCTGTTTTTAAGGCAAGCAGGGATAAAGATAGTTAATTTGTCATTTATTTTGACGTGTTAATTGCTAGTCTCTGTTTGGAGTGTCAATTTATTTTTTACTGAGACTTTATCTAATGATGAGTACTACTCTGAAAGTGCTTGTCAAAAAAAAAAAAGCCAGAGGGAGAGTTTGTTGTTTCGTGTGTTGTTGGCTTTCTTTTTGTGCAAGTGGAATTTGCAAGATGTCTTGCAACAGGCTCTAGGATATGTTGAGACATATTGGTCACTGTTTGCAGATTTATATTTCTGGCAAGTTTCTGTTTCATCATAATGATTCGCGGAAGACCTTCTTCATTTATCTTTATCGTGTGAATGGGTAAGGAAACTATAATTTGACTTCAAGAGGTGTTGACGCATTCATTCCCACTTTTAGGGTTCTTAGACATGCACGATCAGCGGATTGAGAAACTAATTGTTTGATATGTGTGGTGTAATTCTCTAGACACTATCCCGCGATTGAAGAGTTCACGAGCGTTTATATCGAAGAACATCAAACACTTGAGAAAGTATTTGAGAGTGAAAGTGAGGGGATCTTAGATTCAGGGGAAGATTGAGTTGAAATTCGCGGATAGCAATAGGAAAAGAGACTTGAAGCAGGGATCGTTTATATAAGTCCATTTACGAATTATTGACTTCATTTCATATAGTAAATTTTCTTTCCACTGGGTACACTGCCCTCTAGAGTAGGCTACGTTGCACGGAACTGAGTTATTATTTTTTGTATTGTTTACTATTACGCACCGTCTCTTATTTGTCCGTCTTTTGAATCGGAATAGATTGTCGCATACATTGACTTTACATTGTGTGCGATTTATCGTCCTACTTTGTGGCTTGCAGATTCAATTGATTTAAAATAAATAGAAGCTCTACAGTAGACCTACACTTAAAACATAAAATCACCATTTCTCAAGTATGATTCCGCTACCACATATAATTTTATAGATATTTAAATACGAAATCAAATGCTTAATATTACATAAAACATAATACTCAAAATCCTAAAAATCATAAATCAAGAAAAAATTACTTTGATCTATGACGAGAGGGACACAAACGCCAATGAAAAAATCACTGAAAATAATTTTTCTTGGACTTGGTCTTACATAATGAATTAGAGAGAATCAATTACTAAGATTTTACTCTCTAAAGACCCACTATACAATTTTTTTTTTTTACATAATATATAATTTTACCTTTATATTAAATTAAACTATTATTTGTATTTATACTTTACAAAGACCCAATAGAATTATCTTTATATTATACTTAACTATTAATTAGTCAATACACTTGCCATAAACGTCATACACATACGTGAGCTATTAAAATAAAAGTGTAACAGGGTTGGGCTTGGGAGGCACCATGGGTCGGAAATAGTGAGTTTCAGATATGGTGGAGTAAGGCCACATGGATTGGAAATAGTCCATTTCAGGCCACCATCAAGAGTTAGACTTTCAGATTTTTTTTCATCGGAGGACTAAGGAGAATTTAAAAAAAAAAAAAAACGACATACCACCCGACTCGTGTTCGTCCGACCATCGATCATCAAAGTTTTTCCGTATCAAATGGTAATTGACCAAAATGGATTAAGGTACTCTTTTAATCCTTAATAATCTAACAATATTTTGATTTTAGGAAATACTATTAGTTGAGTTTTTCATGAAGTGGTATCACAGCAAACATTGTTCGTTAATTTATTAGGATTGTTGAAATTCTAAATGTCATTATATTACAAGAATTGCCTTCTTACTATTATCAGTTTTCAGGTTTGTTTGTTTTTTTTATTTTTTATTTTTTTTATTTTTTTTATGATTGAAATCCTTTTGAATACGTTTTAATCACTATGGAATACTTTGATTAATATGCAATTCTAGAATATATATGCTTTCGTTATCATGGTGTATATATAATTTGAAGGAAATCGTTTATATATATACACACTGTAGGATGGATGGGTTTTGTTCTTTATTATTACTTTTTCTTGTTTTATCCACCGCTTATACATATTAAGCTGTATATTTTATTTTACGATTGTTGATAAAAACATACCTGATTGATAAACAATATCTTCCCTTGTTGAACCTGCTCACGTTCATATCCGCTGGTAGTTAACTCAAAAAGTTTTTATTTTCTATTTTATAATTTTTATAATTGTACTGAAAAATTATTTTGCAGTTGTTTTCAAAAAGCTGTTTGGTACAGTTTTCATTTTTGTTTTTGAGAAAGTGAAAAAACTGAAAAAAAGTGTTTGGTACAGTTTTCATTTTTGTTTTTGAAAAAATGAAAAGAGAAGATGAGGAGAAGGAGGAGAGAAGAGAAGAATTTTTTTTTTTTTTTCCAAAAACACCTTTTATTTGTTTTCAATTTTCTTTATTTTTTTACAAAACAACTTCAAAATTTTTTAAATTTTTTTTCCGAAAACACCTTACCAAACACATTTTTCAGTTTTGTTTTATATTTTCACTTGAATTTTTTTTTCCGAAAACACCTTACCAAACACATTTTTCAGTTTTGTTTTCTATTTTCACTTCTTGAAAACTCAAAAACAGTTTTTGAGTTGATAACCAAACATACCCATTTTTTCTATTATTACTATTGTTATTAGCAGAATAAAATTAAATGCTCTGATATATCAAGAACTTTTGTTTTGCGTCCTTTTGTTATACCGTGGCCTGGACTAAGTAAAGAACGTTTATTTTCCTTTAATTGATTTTTCTATTAGCAGAATAAAGTAAAAGTTTTGATGTTTTTATAAAAAATAATAATAATAATTTCTGCATACGGCTGGAACAACGTTTGGGTTAACACTTTTATTAAAGAAGGGTTTTTTTTTTTTTTTTAATTTTTATCCAGCTAGAATAAATAATGAGTCTGACTTCTGTTTCTAAGATATTTGTTTGATTTTACATAGTTAAAGGGCAGGTATATCTTTGATTATTTAAAACTTTACATAAGAATTTTTAAATCAAATCAAACCATTTCTCTAGTATATTTTAATTGAATTTATTCAAACAATATGTTGTTAAAGTAACCTCTGTTGTGGAAAGTTAATTTAATTAAAATATTACGTATAGATGTTTATGTGAATTATGCCCGGCCCAAATGAAGACATAACTTGATCGAATAACAACGTGCCTGTAATGATAAATGCGTTGTAATTATAAAGTGTCATTCATGTGAACTATGATTAGTCCAAAGACATATTATAGTTTGAAAAAACATATTATTAGTATTTGATCAATGCGTTGAGCGTGGCAATTACAATTAATTTCTATGTCAAAGGACTAGGAATTAATGTTGTGCTAGGTAGCTTGAAGTGGTTTACTGATTTAATTAAATATTAAAGTGAGCACATATTTTTTTTATTTATTATCATTTTGTTCATTGATCCAGTTTCGTCTATCGCCGCCACGAACATCTCTACTCAAATCAACGACATCCAAATGCTAAGTGGGACAAACCACAAGATCACTCTCGACTCCATGAATTGGAGTCGCCGTTATGGACAAACAATCCACTGCCGCTCTAGAAAATTTTCACTGAGTCTCTAATCTTTGTTTGTTATGAAGTTCATTTAACTTGTGTACCTTTTTAATAGCTAGTGTGTAGATTTTGGTGCTACTACACATATAAGTATGTCTATGCAAGGTTGCCTATGGAGCAGTAGTCGCCAAATGATTATGAAAGATTAATCTATGTTGTTCCATCTATAACAAGGAATTTAATTTCGATTTCCTCCTTAGACAAATTTGGCTTTTCTTGTTCATTTTGTAACAATAAGGTTGGTCTTTTTCAAAACTCAAATCAGGGATGATTTGGCTCTTTCCATGGTAACTTATACATGCTAGAAATTGCTGAGTACCAATCTGATAAATGAGGCATGCCAGGTCGGACTTGATTCTTGAGCCATGAGAGGAATGAGCCCAATTAGCAATCCTAATTCTGTACAGAACATAATATTTTGCAGAAAGATCAGAGGAGGGCAGGGAACCCTTATAGGGCCAAGTCTTCTTCTCGTCGTTTGTGAGCTCTTTGACAATCACATCCAGGGAGGGAAGTCAATCGGTAGTGACAATTTTCCCACGTCCCAGAAAATCATTGATCGAAGTGGAGGAGACATCAAAGCAGTGGCCACGAACATAGACTTTCCCAAACTCAGGGTGATGAGGCTGGTCAATTTCAGAGGACAAATTCACAATACACTCTTTCACGAGTTTTGGGAAATAAGGCCCGATCCCAGAGACAGTTTTGACGATTTGAGCATCGTATAGGAGTTCCATGATCACGTCAATTTTCAGGGTTTCCTTAGATAGTTCCTTTTCCGGAAAAACAGTTCTGTGATAGACATACCTCCACTTTCTGACGCGGTCTTCCTCATGAAAGGAGATATTATCCAGAGGAGCGGCGGGAACATCTTTAGGAAGCTTTTGACCCCCAACAGATTTCCTGGAGGTGAGGGACACGATCTCCGGACGAGCAACTTCCTCTTCCTCCTCCATATCCTTCAGAACATCAGGACCATTCTCCTCAGCAGATTTTGCCTTCAGCTTCTTCTTGTTCAATCCCATCTTTACCTTTTTCTTCTTCTTTTTCTCTGGTTCACGAACTGTAGACATACTTTATTCCATCATCTTCCTTTTCTTCTTTCTCTTCTCCGATAGAAGAGTGGCAATACAGACGTCATCATATTTCTGGACCTTCTCCTTCAGAGAGGCAAGAATAGCCTCCCCATCATCCTGGACTTGATCAGTCTTCCTCTCTTGCCTCGGAGAAGAAGATGTTGGAACATCTTTCGCGACATCTCCACTTAAACCCAGAATTCCACCAATGGCATCAACTGGAGGAGGCTCTTGTTCATGGAGGAGCGAATCCAACATTTCACAGTCCCTAGGATTATCAACAGGGGTAAAAGAGGCTTCAGGGTTACCTTATACAACCTTGTGAGGGCTCTCAATGGGAGACCCACCAGTGAGAATTTCCTCTTCGGGGAGCAGCGTCATCTTTTCTTCCTTCTTCAAAAGAACTGCTGGAGCTTACTTTTCCAGTGATGTCAGTGATCGAGAGAGAGGCTTTCTTGAGCATTGCACTTCAAGCGGCAGAGAGTGAGGGATTCTCAGGAGGAATTGACCCAGTAATCGAATCTCCGGCGTGACCATCGACGCATTTATTGGATCGCAATCCCCGAACCCGGACACCGTGTCTATTACTCTCCAGCCCAGGCCCTTTTGTTTTAACATATTTCGCCTTCATTATGGTCTTCTCTTTCTTGGAAGGAATGGTAGTGCTGTTGTCAATGGTGTCCACAAGAAGAGTTGTAATCTTTATATTGTACATTTGATGTAATAAAGTCTCATGAAGACTCTTGCTTGTAATTTCTTATTCATTAATAAGAAGTTGAAATGTTCATTCATTCTTCCGTGTCTGGTTGAAGCTTTATGGTAAACATTAGTCTTTAGTCCATAAACAAACTAAACAACTTACGAAGAGACAAATGTAGATTTGCATGAACAAACACTTCGTAGTTTGCTTAAAACGATATATTCGCAATCTAAGGGTCAAAGGACTATTGCGAAACAAGAACGAAAATTGTGAAAAAGGTATTTTTGTCTTTTGAGACATAGGATGAAATGAATGTCAATAAATTTTTTGACATGGTCATTTGATGACAAGTAACACTCGGCCAAAATTAGATTTATTGGGCCTTGTGGATTAATTTCATTTCATAAGAATTTTATTGAAAATTCTTAATGGGCCTTTTTCATGTTGTCATGAACAAATGGAAAGCTTCTAGAAGCCTTTTCGAGATGGTTTAGGCGCCCAACATACCCAAAGAAAGAGAGAATATTTTGTGCATAAATGTATCATGATACTTGCCTAAAGAAAAAGAGGAAATAAATTTCCCACACATGCATAGGGAATTTCGGCCAAGAGGAATCAAGGGAGAAGCAAATAAAAGAGGAAACAAATCCAAGGACTTGCTTGGCAAGCCTTGGCCGTGTACCTCATGAAAGAAAAGAGGAAATTGGTTCATCAATATGTGTTATTCTATCAAAGAGGAAACTACCTTATTGAAGGTGAGACCTCTCCTATAAATAGGAGCCTCATTCCACACATTTCATTCATCCAAGTTTAAGAGATTTGAGAGACTCTCTCTCTAGAACTTGGCCGATCCTCTCTCTCTCTCTAGTTAATTTTCGGTTTTTGTTTTGGCACCTAGGTCCTCATTTGACCTAGTGTTTAGCTCTGCGACTTCAAGACTCGTTCTTAAGTCGTAGTGTTTAAAAGTGCCCACACACTAATTCCTTTTTATCTTGAGTGATTTAGTGATAGAAACTTTCGTGGTTGCTCGAGTTAACGAGGAAAGGAAGAGAGATGTGCTGCGAGGGAGATGAACGTTGCAACCTTTTCCAAAAGCTTCTCAATGTTCAAGATTCTAAAAGGTTAGTAATCTTTTATGCTCATATTCGTTTTTATTTACATGTGTTTGCTCTTTGTCTAGGTTAGTAAAAACGGTTTTACTTGAAAAAGAATTTTTTTAAAATTCCGCCGCTTAACGAAGCGTTAAACTATTTCTTAAACCCTAGATCAATTCCAACAAGTGCTGATCCCACTTCTAGTCCCAACCATTTTCAAAGAAATTTGAACAAAACTGTCACACAGATAACCTTCGAGAGGGGTGAAATCGCAAATAAAGGAGATAGTGTGAAAGAGGGGCGAAGAACAATGCGAGAAATTAAGAAAAAGGAAATAGGTAACTTCCCAGTTTTTCTCGAAAACATAACCGTCTGCATGTAAGAGAGCATGGCAAAGAGTAAAACGATGTCGTAGCAAGGAATAGGCCATGGTGCGTCTCAGGCCTAAGCAAAGAACAAGAGGCCTTTTAGCCCGGAAATACAGTCGAATAGGCGAACCAGAAAAATGGGCCCATGAGCAAACTTTCTCAACACAAATCAGAGAGTTATCGGTCTTGACAACATTAGTGAAGGAACCAAAAATCATTCCACAGAGTAGTAATTGCTATTTATCAATCACACACAATTCTAGAGAGGATCTGAGATTTTCAAACCGGGTAGCATCCAAAGCCTCTGTGAAAATGTCTGCGAGCTGTTTTTCGGTGTGAATATATTCGAGTTTGATCTTTTTGTCTTCCACAAGATCTCGAATAAAGTGATGTCTAATCTCAATATGCTTGGTCTTACTGTGTTGAACTGGATTCTTTGATTTGTTGATGGCACTGATATTGTCGTAGAATAATGTCATGACATCTTGTCCCACATCATATTCAGCAAGCATCTGTTTCATCCAGAGGAGCTGAGTGCAACTGCTCCCTGCAGCAATGTATTCAGCCTCAGCTGTGGACAAGGAAACACAGTTCTGCTTCTTGCTGAACTAGGAGATGAGATTGTTTCCAAGATAGAAACATCCACCAAAGGTACTTCTTCTATCAACCGTGATACCTGCCCAGTCAGCATCACAGTATCCCACGAGCGTAGAGGAGGTATCATAAGTATATAAAAGGTCAAAATCAGCAGTTCATGAGATGTACCTTATGATTCGCTTGGCTTGAGCCAGATGGCTAGCTTTGGGATTAGCTTGATATCGAGCACACACACCTACAGAGTAGGCTATGTCTGGTCGGCTGGCAGTGAGGTAGAGGAGACTACCAATGATACTCTTGTAGAGGCTTTGATCAACAGATTCTCCATGCTCATCCTCAGTAAGTTTAATATGAGTAGCGGCGGGGGTCCACTTGTGAGAGGATTTTTCCAAGCCAAACTTCTTCACTAAGTTTTTAGCATACTTACTTTGGGAGATAAAAATACCATCATTCATTTGCCTGATCTGAAAGCCCAGGAAATAATTAAGCTCACCAACCATACTCATTTCAAATTCAGACTGCATTTGTCGAACAAAAAGATCTACCATCTTGTTTGACATTCCTCGAAAGACGATATCATCAACATAGATTTGAGTTATCATGAGGTTTCCATCCTCCTTCTTTATGAACAAGGTTTTATCAATGCCACCCCTGATATAACCATTCCGCATAAGGAACTGAGTTAGTCTTTCATACCATGCCCGAGGAGCCTGCTTAAGGCCGTAGAGAGCTTTTCTGTGTTTGTAGACATGTTGTGGAGAGCTGGGATCTACAAAGCCTTTAGGTTGGACCACATAGACTTCCTCATTCAAGTACCCATTGAGAAAGGTCCATCTAGAAAATTTTGAAGTGCAGGTGACAGGAGATGCCGAGCAAGAGTCTGATGGCTTCAAGTCTCGCAACAGGGGCAAAGGTTTCATCAAAGTCTACACCTTACACCTGTGTATAATCCTCCGCCACAAGTCTAGCTTTGTTTCGAGTTATATTTCCATGCTCATCAGATTTATTTTTCAATATCCACTTAGTTCCAATGACATTCACATTGTCAGGTTTAGGAACTAGCTCCCAGACTTCATTTCTTTCAAACTGAACAAGTTCCTCTTGCATAGCATTAACCCAGTATTCATCATCAATAGCCTCATTTACATTCTTAGGTTCAATCTTAGAGACAAAGCAGAGATT
Organism: Urtica dioica subsp. dioica; assembly: GCF_054948205.1. Lineage (NCBI taxonomy): Eukaryota > Viridiplantae > Streptophyta > Magnoliopsida > Rosales > Urticaceae > Urtica > Urtica dioica. Next base: position 25,487,911 of record NC_142762.1, read on the forward strand.
ACCAATCATCTCCCGATAGTTTACAGGAGGTTTTGGGCGAGTCCTCACTCCTTCACTAATTTCGTCAATCACCTCATGAGCAGGATGATTTTTCTAGAATTCTTCTGGAAGGAAGTCTTTGTTCAGTCACATGAGGAGACCCTTCATTCGGAACAATGTCGCTCACTTTGTCATCAGCATCTGTCCTGACATTAGGGCTTCCAGAAGAGATGTCTTCCAAAGAGTTCTCAGCATCTGTCCTGACATCTGTGTTACTAGGAAAAACTTCATCTTCATCATTAGCACTGTTAGTAACATCATGATCATCGTTTACCACCACATTTATGGATTCCATCATAGCCTTAGTGCGTTTGTTAAAGACACGATAGGCCCGGCTATTTCTAGAGTACCCAAGAAATATACCTTCATCACTTTTAGGATCAAATTTACGTCGAGGATCCCTGTCAGCAAGGACATAACAAACAGAACCAAAGACATGGAAGTATTTCACATTTGGCTTTCTCCCCCTCCATATTTCATAGTGAGTGATAGAAGTACCTAGACGAATAGTAACTCTATTATGAATATGGCAAGCAGTATTGAGAGCTTCAACCCAAAAATGTGTTGGAATGTCTTTGGCCAACATCATTACTCTGGCCATTTCTTGAAGGGTTCGATTTTTTCTTTCAACAATTCCATTTTGTTGTGGTGTGATGGGAGCAGATAATTCATGGGCTATTCCTTCTGTAGTACAAAACTTAGCAAAGCTCATATTCTCAAATTCCCTCCCATGATCGCTCCGTATTCTGATCACTTTGCCGATGCTTTCTCTTTTTTCTCTCTGAACCTTCTTCCATAAAGCTTCAAAAACAGCAAAAGTGTCAGATTTCTCCCGAATAAAATCAACCCAAGTATACCTGGAGTAGTCATCCACACACACAAACACGTATCTCTTCCCTCCAAGACTCTCGACCTGCATCGATCCCATCAGATCCACGTGGAGAAGTTCCAGAACACGAGATGTGGTAAGATGTTGCACCATCTTGTGAGACTTCTTGACCTGTTTCCCAATATGGCATTCACCACAGATTCTTCCTTCAACAATCTTTAGATTAGGGACACCGATAATGGCTTTCTCAGAAACAATTTTCTACATGCTCCTGAGATTCAAGTGACTAAGCTTTTGATGCCACAGCTTGGTTTCGTCAACCTTGGTCACGAGACAGCTGTTGGACTGAGTGTTTAGGATGAGAGACCACATGTAGCAGTTGTCACGAGATCTGATTCCTCTCATAAGTTCATCATGTTCCTCATTTACCACCACACACTTATCACGAGTAAAGTTGACACGTAAATTCAGATCACAAAGCTGACTAATGCTGATAAGATTAGCAGTAAGACCTTCTACCAACAAAGCCTCAGTCAAGCAAGACATACCAGGATAGTTTAGCTGACCTTTACCAACAATTCTGGCTTTCACTCCATCTCCGAAGGTAACATGACAATTAGAGTAAGGTTTCACGTTGGTCAGGAAGGTATGATCACCTGTCATGTGGCGAGAGCAACCACTATCGAAGTACCAGCCACTACCGGTGGACGCACACAGAGATGTGAATGCAATATTGGTATGGTAGGACGTGTCTTTTACTCTCCATTCAAATCGAGTAGGAGTTTGTCGGCGAGGAAGAGTATTTCTGTGAACGAACTTTTGTTGATGGACATTTCTCCCGTATAACCGATAGCAAAAAGGTCAAATATGGCCCCTTCAACCACAATAATGGCAGACCCAACGAGGTCTGTTGACAAGAGACCTGGTTGGTCCAGAAGGATGTCGCTGGTGAAGATCTTGAAACTTGTCATTACCATATGGTTGAGGCATGTTCCGGGACATCTGGCTAGCATGCTTTTGAGGAACAAAAGTAGTGTGGGATGATGAAGCACCATGAGTATATCCAAGCTCCTTCATGTTCTTTGCAGGTTTACCATGTTGGAATTGATCTAGGGTTTAAGAAAAAGTTTAACGCTTCGGTAAGCGGCAGAATTTTAAAAATTTTCTTTTTCAAGTAAAACAGTTTTACTAACCTAGATAAAGAGCAAGCACATGTAAATAAAAACTATTATGAGCATAAATAATTTACTAACCTTTTAGAAGCTTGAATGTGGATGAGCCTTCGGAAGGTTGCAACGTTCGTCTCCCTCACAGCACGTCTCTCTTCTTTCCTTGGCAACACGAGCAACCACGATGGTTTCTATCACAAGAATTACTCGAGAAAAAAGGAATTAGTGAGTGGGCACTTTTAAACACGACGACTCGAGAACAAGTCTCAAAGTTGAAGAGCTAAAACCACTAGGTCAAATGAGGACCTAGGTGCCAAAACAAAACGAAAAATAACTAGAGAGAGAGAGAGAGGAGTAATCGGCCACAAGGTCTAGAGAGAGAGTCTCTCAATCTCTAACTTATGTGGAATGACTAGAATGAGAGGAATGAGGTCTCTATTTATAGGGGAGGCATGATCAAATCTTATTTCCTCTTTTCTACCCATGTTGGACGTTCATGACATGTCATGCAAGTCCTTGGATTTGTTTCGTCATTCGTTCTCTCTTAGTTGGCCGAAAAAGCACTTTCCTTCTAGAGGAAATTTGTTTCCTCTTTTTCTTTTGGCAAGTATCTTCATACATTAATGCACAAAATAAACTCTCTTTCCCACTATGGCATGAACGAAATTCAGCCTTATTTTCCTTGGGTTGGACGAAATTTGAGCTTCTAGAAGGAGCTTCTAGATGTTTCTTCATTTGTTCATGACAACGTAAGAAAAGCCCATTAAGAATTTTCAAGTAAAATTCTATGAAATGAAATTAATCCTCAAGGCCCAAATTCTTTAAGTTGGCCGTGTGATTTAAATTTCATTTGTCATCATATGACAATGTCAAAAAATTTATTGACATTCATTTCGTCATATGTCTAAAAAGACAAAAATACCCTTTAGACAATTTTCACAAAACTTGTCTCGTTCTTGTTTTGACATAGCTGCTAGTTTAACTATTCCTACTCGATATGATTTGTGACAGTGACCTCATGGATCCAAATGAACAAAGTATGAGCTAAACACTTGGACTCAAAAGTTCACAAACCTTTTTCCAAGTTTAGCTTAATGTCAACTGACTCCACTAAAGAGTTGACCCTGAAAATCTCTCGGTTCAAATGAATTTATTTTCTACTCAAGAATTCAACCTAATTGTAATGAGTGGATCCACAGAATATTATCAGTGTTTACTCTTCATGAATATCATCAGCTAGTCGGGATTTACAAAATTACCATTTTACCCTTCTAGCTGTTATTTCCTCAACTCCTTTGTCGCTTGTGAATAAGTTAGAAACAATGTATTGACGAGGAGCTAACAAGTCACATTGTTTCATCCAAAAGAGTCAAGACTCAATTTGGACACTGGCCAGTTCATTTATTCACACTCCAAGGAACAAAGCATGAGGTGATATACATTGCATTTCAGCAATCTTGTACATGAATTCCATATCTATGAGAACTTCACAAAGTTACTCATGACATTCTCACAACTTAGTACTTCACCAATAGGCCCTGTTCGGAATCACATAGTGAGTCCGAACTCTGACTTTCTCAAATGAGAATACGTAATTTGTGAAATGGCATGTCTCATTTCTGGATTAAGGTAAGCACGATGCAATTCATACGTAGTGACTTTCAGACATAAGAGGTTAAATGGTTTGTTCTTATTTTGTCTCTAGAAGTGCACTGGTCAATTCAGTACCTTCGGAAGATACCTAGAAGAACTATAGAGTCTCCAACTCTCAATGCCTCATAACCAGACATCATAGATTCTCCTAACAATCATACTGAGGTCAATAGTCCTTTGACCTTTAGATTGCGAATATATCGTTTTAAGCAAACTACGATGAGTTTGTTCATGCAAATCTACATTTGTCTCTTCATAAGTTGTTAAGTTTGTTTATGGACTAAAAGACTAAGGTTTTATCATAAAGCTTCAGACAAGGAAGATTGAATGAACGTTTCAACTTTTATTAATAAACAAGCAGTTACAAGCAAGAGTCTTAATTCGTAAGACTATATGACATCAAATGTACATAAATACACCCTACAATTCTTCTCGTGGGCACCATTGACAACATACCAATGGTGAGGATTTTGTCAAGGCTGTCGGTGCCAAAGTTCAGCATCCTGACAGATTTAGTCATTTGACTTAGCTCTCAATTTAGCCGACTGACTTCCCTTTTTAGATCCACAATGGTTTCTAGGAGCCTTGCCTTATCTTCAGTCAGGGTGAGAATAAGAGCACTCTGTTTGTCGAGAATCTGGGACTCCTCAATCCATTTGATGTGCAAAGTATTGTATGCATCATTCATGGCATCGTCAGATAGTTCCTCATCTAGGCCATATTTCTGAGAGCATTCACCAATCTCATTAGTAGATTCATGAGTATGGATAGAAGCAGTAAAGGCCACAAAGTTACTTATCTGGTCTGTGTCGCTATCTTCATCTTCTTCATCCGATAGAGTGGCGTTGTACCCCTTTTTCTGTTTCTTGAGGAAGTTGGAACACTCCTTCTGAATATGTCCGAAGCCTTCACATTCATGACATTGAATACCTTTCCCCTTTCCGGAGCGTTCACCACTTTTACTGTTCCTGTGAGGGTTAGCATTCTTCTGGAATCTTTGTTGAAAATTGTCCTTAACATCTTGCAAGACATTCTTCCCATTCATCTGATTGAGTCTCCTCATAACCCTGCTATAATTTTTTGCAAGCATAGAGCTATAGTATCGTCAATGTCATTGTCTGAATCCGAATATACCTGATCGTTTTGTTCATGAATAGAGCTTTTGAGGGCCATCCCTTTGTGTTTCTTCTCCATGTTGGGAAGAGAAAGCTCAAATGTCATAAGAGATCCCATGAGTTCATCAAACTCCAGAGTTTTAAGGTCATGGACTTCTTCAATGGCCGTGATCTTCATTTTGAATCTTGGACTTAAAGCCCTCAGAGTTTTCCAAACTAGATCTTTATCGGTCATGGGTTTCCCGAGAAAGTAGGATTCGTTAGCAAGGTCTCGGATGCGAACATTGAACTCAGCAACTGATTCATCTTCGAGCATAGTGAAAGCTTCGAACTTTGTTGTGAGATACTGCAGCTTCTGCTCACGCACTTTCGTGGTTCCCTCATAGGCCACAGCAAGAATTTTCCAAGCTTCTTTGGCACTTGTGCAGGTATTTATAAGCCTGAAAACATTTTTATCAACCCCGTTAAAAATGACATTGAGTGCACGAGAGTTACTCAAAGCTGCCTCATCTTCAGTAGGGGTCCAGTCCTTCTCGGGTTTCGTACCTGTAGGGGCTCCCTTGTCATCAACAGTAACTGGGGCTTGCCACCCATGTATCACAGCCTTCCAAGTTCTGCTATCAAGGGATTTCATGAAGGCGCTCATGCGGGCTTTCCAGTAACCATAGTTGGTTCCATCAAGTACTGGAGGGTGATTGACAGAACCTCCCTCTCTGGAACTATCCATATCTGGTAATAAAAAAAATCCAGGAAACCACCAAAAGATCTAGGTGCCTGCTCTGATACCAATTGAAATTCTGATTCGTCGCGAAGACAAGATGTCGCACACAATGTGTTGACAATATGTCCGACAACTTGCTTGAACACAGATTATGAATAAACAACAAACAGTGCAAGAACAAAGTACACACGATATGGTTACCCAGTTCGGTGAAACACACCTACGTCTGGGGGCACTCTGCCAGTGGAAAGGATTTCACTATCTAGTAGTCAATAGTACACGCAAGGTTTATATATGATTACAATCATCAAATCAATAAAACCTAGAGACTATTACAACCAGTGAGTACCTAGTCAGGGACTCCCCCTGAATTTGAGCTCCATCTCAACTCCACCCTTCGAGCAACCGCCTGGCTCAAATGACTTTCAGTCGTCAGCTGTTCGTGAACCTTCAATCACGCGAACACAAAACCCTACTCTCACAGACACTCAATCTTTGTGGAATAGTGTTTGAGAGAATACACCGCGATCAACAAAACACAAAGCCTCCCAGTCCACCAGTCTTGCACGTCTAAGAGCTCTAAGTGTTTTATCAAAAGCGTCAAGGCTGCTAAGGGAGAGCGCACGGCTTTTATAGCAGTTGCACAAGCCTGGAAGTGAATCTAGGGTTTCCTTACCCATCCTCAAACAAATATCTCATAATCAAGTCACCAGCGAAGCAAATATCTCACAATGAAGACAGCAGCGAGGCAATATGTCATAATCAAGTCACCAGCGAGGCAATCTGTCAATACTGGAATTTTGCCTGAAATAAAGTCTGCACACAAGAGGAAAGATGTCACACCAGAAGTAGAAGCATAACGACCGACATCTTTCCACACAACTTGCACTAAAAAATAAAGCCAACATATAACGTAACAACAATATTGAAAGCATTAAAGGAAAATAAACAAACAAACAAGAGACTACTTGGTGCCATTGAGCTAAGGATGTCTTAGAACTAGTTCATACTGATAGATGCGACCCATTCCCTACGGCTTCTTGGAATGGACAATAGTATTTTACTATGTTCATAGATGATTTCTCGAGATATCGCTACCTATATATGGCTTGAAAATTTGATTTTATATCTCCATTGTTCACTTTATCCCACACTTAAATCATACACACTATTACTCTGAGTATATAGTGTTGATTTTCAAATCGTTCTGGTTTGGTGTTCATCTAGGAGCATAGCCAAGATATCAACATTCAAGGAGAACTTTTAGGTTAATAAAGTTAATTTTTTTTATCTGAAAGGTCTTAGATGTTGTTACCTTGCAATATGTTTTTATTAGAACTTTCATCAAAGCGTTTTCTTGAATATAGAGTTTTCATCAAAGCGTTTGCTTGAATATGTGAATTCTTTTGATATTATGCAATGCTTGCCATATTCTAAGTTTTTGCTAAATTCATATAACATGTTCCAAAACCGATTCCAATCAAGAGATCAACATCTCGGGGTATTAACAATTTCATAATATAGATGCCAACGAAGACGCGTAAAGTGGACGAGAAAGGAACATATACGATGGTGTTGCTGGTAGGACATATAACATGTCGAAACCAGAAGTTGACCCGCTTTGCAAATTCGTAACTATAGAATTGAGAGACCTTGAGTATGAGCATATGTGGTACCATAATTGAGCTCACATGGTCAAGCTAAAAGTGTTATGACATGCTATATGATTTTTTCAAGTTGTTTGGAACATGTTATATTAATTTTTTTTTTTAGATAATGCAATGTTTGCCATATTCTTCTTTCTTTTTCTAAATTCATATAACATGTTCCAACAACGATTCCAATCACGAGATTAAATCTCAGGTTATTAAAATTTCATAATAAAGATGCTAATAAAGACGCGCAAAGTGGAGGAAAAAGGAACATAGAGGATGGCGCTGCTGGCGGGATTCAAGAGCAAGACATAAGCTCGTCTCGGATTCTATATTGGGAAAGGAATCCAATCATATGGATACATTAGTTAGATGATTTTTTCAAGGATTTATAGACATCTGACGAGGCCATAGTGTCCTGCCACTTTTAGCATGACTGTGTGAGCTCAACTACGGTACCACATGCTCAAACAAAAAGTGTCTCAATTATCACTACTACTACTACTACTACTACTAAAAAAACAAAAACAAAAAACAAAAACTTTTAGAAGCGACGCTCAGAATTAGAAGCGACAAGTCGCTTCTAATTATAAGCGAACTTTGTGAATTAGAAGCGACTAGACTCTTCTAACATATTCCATGGAAAGACAAAGATTTTGCATTGAAAAAATCATACTTCTGAGATTAGAAACGACTTGTCGCTTCTAATATTTTTCCGCCTATTAGAGACACTAGAAGCGACATGTCCCTTATAATCTCTCAAAATTTTAATTTTCTTGTTATCTTCGCTAAAATTTTCAGATTTTAACAAAAACAACGACGTTTTGTGGTATGCTAATCTCCTGAAGTTTTTGACTCGTTGTTTTCTTCGCCAAATTTTTTAAGTTTTTCACAAAACGACGCCGTTTTATCTTGCCTAAAAATTAGAAGATCATAGTAGCTTATAATCCAGGCCAAATTAGATAAGTCGTGCGTTGCTTCTTCTTCTTCCTCATGTCTCTCTCTAAATTCCTCTCTCTATCTCTCTCTCTCTCTCAACTTTTTTCTTTGTTTCTTCTCCGACCACGCCACCAGCACGCCGTCCACAACCATAATGCCACCACCATGCCGACCACTGCGTGCAACCACCTGCCGCCCGACGTGCCCCTACTGACCTCCGACCACCGCAGGAGCCCGCCACTAACGCTCCCTCTGGCCTCGGACCACTCGCCGCCCGACGTGCCACCTCCAACTCGGCAGAAGCTCCACCTGCCGACCGACCACCGTGACCCAAACCAGTCCGCTTCCGCCTGACGCCCAATCCGTCCCAGACCCCAGCACCTCCGACGCCCGACGTGGCCCATCCGTCCGCTCCGTACCCAACCCCAGCACCGCTGACGCGTTCCTCAGCGCCACCGCAAGCGTAACCCTCAGCCGTGTCGAGCTCGGCAGCTGTGTTGAGCTTCGCATCCCCGTCGTCGGCCTCACATCTATGCCTCGTATCAGCGTCGCTTCAGCCCGGTCGATCGCGGCCTGATCGGTGAAGGTAATTAGTTTTTTATGTTAATTAAGTTAATTGAGTAGTTAACTTAGTAATCATTTAGTTAACTTAATAATTAAGTTAATTAGTTATTTAAATAATTATTTCACATGTTAACGAATTGATAAATAGTTATCAGATTAATAAATTTGTTAATAAGTAGTTAATTTTATTAACTAGGTAATTCGTTAATTTAATAAACGAGTTGGATTTGTGTCTAATTTAATTAACTTGTTCATTAATTTTTTTATTTAATTAACTAATGAAATTTGTGTTTAATTGTTAAATTTTTGGTTAATTAAGTAGTTAAATATGTTAGGTTTTAAAATTGTAATAAATTATGTAGTTTATAACTAATTAAGTTAATATTATAATTATAATTGTAAAATTAACTTTTTTAAAGTTCTTGATTTAGATTGTTATATTATTGATGTAACCGAGCCAAATTTTGGATTTAGTTGTTCAATATGATAGTTTTGGCTGATATATATATGTTTTTATACAAAATTACAGTTTTGGATTTGCTGATAGTTTAGGGGAACTTCTGCCGAAATTTCGGTAGACATTTTAATAAAATAGTCTAAGATATCTAATTTTTCCTATCATCGCAATTATCCCACATCAAACTTCAAAAATAATGTCCATTCTCAATCTCGTTGTCATATATCATCCAAATTCTTTCTAATAATATTTGATTCCCAACATTCAGCGTTATGTCAAATCCAAGTAGATGTTGGATTGCTGAGAATGACTGAATGAGTCTTCAGTATCCGTCTAGCGTGAATGAGTTTATCCATACGGCACGTTTCCAACTTCATAGTGATGGCGAAGTCAAGTGTCCTTGTCGCAATTACAACAATGCAATTACTCAACAGATAGGAGTTGTTTTGGTGCATCTTAGATCCAAGGGATTCACTGCGTACTACACTCAGTTGTATCACCACGGCTAGCTATGATATGTCATCGTTCCTATAGAAGAAGTAGTTGTTGAGAATGAGCGAGACGTTGGCGGATTACACGACGCCATTCACGATATCATGAATCACAACGATTATGACGATTTCGTCGATCCGACCCCAAATGAAGTGCACGAAGAAGAGCAGATTGATGATCTCATCCCCGAGTTGAAAGCAAAGTTGTACCCTGATTGCAAGGAGTTTTCGTCTTTTTCGTTTTTGGTTTAGTTGATGCACATAAAAGTCACAAACTACTGGACAAATAAATCGTTCACTGAATTGTTGCAGCTTATGCGGAAGTCGTATCCTACTAGAAACAGAATTTCAGAGAAGCGCTACGAGACGAAGGCGAAGTTGAAGCGGTTCGGCATGGAGTACGAGACGATCGATGTGTGCGTGAATAATTGCGTCTTGTTGAGCATGGGCACATTTGCCAATAGTTTGGGGGCCTAGTACGAGCACATATTTCTCCCGCCACTCCGTCGTAGAACTATGTTACGCCGCAACAACAAGCGACGATTTTGTCTCGTCTTCACACAGAATTTGACTTTGTGTCCGAGGACATGGAGACTTGCGAGCTTCGACCAGCTGATTGTCATCGCGCTCTCATCGCAAGACCATTGTCCGCGATGCGAAGAAGCATTTCCGTGACGGAAAGGCAAAATATAGTTAATTCATGAATTTGTGAGGTGGCAAAGGAGATGTGGCGTTGGCTAACAAGCCGAAGGCGTTGACTGTTGAGGAGTGAATGATTTGCATTGATAGGATGGAAACCGAGGACATCAAGGTAGAAAAATAAAATTATTACAAGCTAGAAAACTGAGCAAGTGAAGGTATGCGCTTGGATTTCTCGGATGCTCTTGCTCAATATGGCACGTCTTTGATAAAAACAAAAAATTCTTAACAAAGACGTGTCATATTGAGTATAGAGGATCCGAGAAATCCAAGCGCATACCTCCACTTTGTTGGCTTTCTAACTTGTAATAATATTATTTTGCAGAAAACGTCTCGACAGAACAAACCAAACCAAGCAAAAAAGACCACTCAAAGTCAACAAGGGACGGTATCATTTGCTCACTATCGATGGAGGAACGTAGGTTTTAATTAAAGTATAACTTATTCATTTTTTTAACAAGTATTCTAATTCGTTATCTACTTTTGGTAAGGCATGCTAACGGTTTGATGCTCAATCCGCTCATTGCATGGGAGAGACTCTATCAAACCACTCACGGGGAATGGGTGACGCATGCTGCTGGACAATACTACGTAAGTTTAATTTAATTTTCAGTAACGCTTCATGTTTTCGATTATGTAATTTATTTTGTAACTATTGTATGCTGGCTCGGATCGTATATCAGGTAGGCTGAGGCGCGACGGGAATCCCCGAGTCAAGACGCTATGCAGGAGGCTGCCATGGCTATTGTCCTCGGCACGAGACATGATTGGGCTATGGGGATAAGTCCATTGATCCCTCCTTCAGATTTGCTAGAAGCCCAGGCTCATGATATCGAGGCAGAACCTTCATCAGCTCAAGTCCAAGGGGGAAAAGATCTCTACGCTCCGGGAAACAGTGAGAGACTTAGCTGGTGCATATGACGCAATGTCTAGAGTAGTGTTCGACTTAGAGATTGCGTCGAAGTTGAGTCAGATTGTGAGCCGTTACGGGTCGTCGACATCGAGCTCCCTGCGAACATCCGAGAGCAGTACACCAGAGGCACAACGTCGAGGATCACCAGAGGATCCTCCATCGTCATCGACTAGAGCAAGTAGAAGAAGTCGTGGCCCCGACCCTGCTGAGCCCGGATATGTACCAAGTGGAAGACGCGCCTCACGAGGACAACGTTGAACATAATTATTCTTATTTAGACATTTTATTCTGTACAGACACAAAATGTTTCGTTTTTATTTTGTTAAAACTTTTAATTAGTTTTATTACTACATTTTTTTTGGTATAAATGAAACTTTTAATTTTTTGTTTCTAAAATCAAATTAAATTAAATTAAAGTCGCTTCTAAATATTACCCGCGATATGGTGGGAAAGATTTAGAAGCTTCAATCCGCTTCAAATGTCGCTTCTAAACTCTTCTCTTCATTTCGCGGGAGTTTTTCCGGCACAAAATTCTTGTTTTAGAAGCGTCTTTGGAGGCGAAATGTCGCTTCTAATTTGTAGAAGCGACTGACTTTTAGAAGCGGACTTCTAAAGTAGCTTCTAAATGTCATTTAGAAGCGACTTTTTGGCATTTAGAAGCGACAAAAAGTCGCTTCTAAAAGCTGTTTTTGTAGTAGTGTCTATAGTTACGAATTTGCAAAGCGGGTTAACTTCTGGTTTCGACCTCCATCGAACACCAGTCTTGACGTTGAATTAACCCATCTATAACACATTGAGTCGGTTGAGGACTACTGTGATGAATTCAAATTCTTGTTGGGCCGTACATCTATCAATTATGCGGAAGTCGAAATGTGACACTTTTTGTTGTAATCGATCTAGGGTTTGAGAAAATAATTAACGCTTCGGTAAGCGGCGGAATTTTAACATAGAATAATTAACACTTTTTGTTTAAAGCTTTTATTTGTGTTTTATTAGCAGGGTAATAACATAGAATAAAAGAAATAACAACATGCATAAAACGATTCAAGTAAAAATAAGAAACTAGCAAGATATCAAAACTAGTCACAAAATTTTACTCGAAATTTCTCAAACCGTTGAAACACGTTTTTCAATATAAAAAATTAAAAAATTTTAGAACTGATTCTAATGTGTTTTAAAAACATCTCAAACTCATATAAAATCAACATGCTTTTTAATTTAAAGACAAGAGCATTAAATTAAAAAAAAATCTAAGATTACAATTCTAACTTGTCACAAAATTAGTAAACTTTCGAAAACGATTTTCAAGCTCATAATTTTAAAAAACATGTACATGCTAATCTTTGACCATAGCTCTGATACCATTTGTTCTAATCGATCTAGGGTTTGAGAAAATAATTAACGCTTCGGTAAGCGGCGGAATTTTAAAAATTTTCTTTTAGAAGTAAAACAGTTTTTACTAACCTAGACAAAGAAGCAAGTACATGTATTTAAAAACTATTATGAGCATAGAAGTTTACTAACCTTTCTTGAAGCTTGAACTTTGAGAAGCTTTTAGAAAGTTGCAACGCTCGTCTCCCTCGCAACACGTCTCTCTTCCTTTCCTCGGCACCTCGAGCAACCACGAAAGTTTCTATCACTAAATCACTCGAAAGAAAAGGAATTAGTGAGTGGGCACTTTTAAACACGACGACTCGAGAACAAGTCTCAGAGTCGAAGAGCTAAAACCACTAGGTCAAATGAGGACCTAGGTGCCAAAACAAAAACCGAAAATAACTAGAGGGAGAGAGAGAGGATCGGCCACAAGGTCTAGAGAGAGAAGCTCTCAATCTCTAACTTATGTGGGATGACTAGAATGAGAGGAATGAGGCCTCTATTTATAGGGGAGGCATGAGCAAATCTTATTTCCTCTTTTCTACCCATGTTGGACGTTCATGACATGTCATGCAAGTCCTTGGATTTGTTTCCTCATTTGTTCTCTCTTAGTTGGCCGAAAATGCACTTTCCTTCTAAAGGAAATTTGTTTCCTCTTTTTCTTTTGGCAAGTATCTTCATACATCAATGCACAAAATAAACTCTCTTTCCCACTATGGCATGAACGAAATTCAGCCTTATTTTCCTTGGGTTGGACGAAATTTGAGCTTCTAGAAGGAGCTTCTAGATGTTTCTTCAATTGTTCATGACAACATAAGAAAAGCCCATTAAGAATTTTCAAGTAAAATTCTATGAAACGAAATTAATCCTCAAGGCCCAATTACACTAATATGGCTGAGTAATATTTATTTCATTTGTCATCATATGACAATGTCAAAAATAATTTATTGACATTCATTTCGTCCTATGTCCAAAAGGACTAAAATACCCTTTTGACAATTTTCGTAAAACTTGTCTCGTTTTTGTTTTGACTTAGCTTCTAGTTTAACTATTCCTACTCGATGTGATTCGTGACAGTGACCTCATGGATCCAAATGAACAAAGCTTGAGCTAAACACTTGGACTCAAAAGTTCACAAACCTTTTCCAAGTTTAGCTTAATGCCAACTGACTCCACTAAAGAGTTGACACTGAAAATCTCTCGGTTCAAATGAATTTGTTTTCTACTCAAGAATTCGACCTAATTACGATGAGCGGATCCACTGAATATTATCTATGTTTACCCTTCATGAATGTCATCAGCTAGTCGGGATTTACTAAATTACCATTTTACCCTTCTAGCTGTTATTTCCTCAACTCCTTTGTCGCTTGTGAATAAGTTAGAAACAATGTATTGACGAGGAGCTAACAAGTCACATTGTTTCATCCAAAAGAGTCAGGACTCAATTTGGACACTGGCCAGTTCATTTATTCACATTCCAAGGAACAAAGCATGAGGTGACATACATTGCATTTCAGCAATCTTGTACATGAATTCCATATCTATGAGAACTTCACAAAGTTACTCATGACAGACTCACAACTTAGTACTTCACCAATAGGCCTTGTTCGGAATCACATAGTGAGTCCGAACTTTGACTTTCTCAAATGAGAATACTAAGGTGTGAAATGGCATGTCTCATTTCAGGATTAAAGTAAGCATGATGCAATTCATACATAGTGACTTCGAGACATAAGAGGTTAAATGGTTTGTTCTTATATTGTCTCTAGAAGTGCACTGGTCAATTCAGTACCTTCGGAAGATACCTAGAAGAACTATAGAGTCCCCAATTCTCAATGCCTCATAACCAGACATCATAGATTCTTCTAACAATCATACTGAGGTCAATAGTCCTTTGACCCTAAGATTGCGAATATATCGTTTTAAGCAAACTACGAAGAGTTTGTTCATGCAAATCTACATTTGTCTCTTCGTAAGTTGTTAGGTTTGTTTATGGACTAAAAGACTAGGGTTTTATCATAAAGCTTCAGACAAGGAAGATTGAATGAACGTTTCAACTTTTTATTAATGAATAAGCAATTACAAGCAAGAGTCTTCGTAAGACTATATTACATCAAATGTACATAAATAGACACTACTACTCTTCTTGTGGGCACCATTGACAACAAACTCCCACTTGACTCAAAGAAGATGTGAGTAGTCCTTTATGCCTAATCCCTCTCGATGTTGGTCGAAGACCATGTTCGCTAGGGCCTTGGTGAATGGATCTGCCAGAGATCTACTTCACCTCCACGTCTCCGCGTTGCGCGATCTCTCGAATCAAATGGTATTTCCTCTCAATATGCTTTAGAGCGCTTATGGCTTCTAGGTTCCTTTGAATTAGCGACAGCCCCACTATTATCACAATAAAGGGTCATGGGCTCGTCGACGTTTGGAACAATTTCCAAATATTTAAGGAATTTTCTAAGCCATACAACCTCTTTGGATGCTTCACAAGCAGCCACATATTCTGCTTCCATTGTGGAGTCAGCAATGCAAGATTGCTTAATACTTCTCCACACAACAGCTCCACCATTAAGGATGAACACAGATCCCGAAGTGGATTTCCTGGAATCCTTATCCGCTTGAAAATCGGAGTCGGTATATCCCGTCATAGTCAGGTCAGTACCTGAGTATGTAAGCATCAAGTTCCTAGTTCTTCGAAGATACTTAAGAACATGCTTAACAGCAATCCAGTGCTCGGGTCCAGGGTTGGATTGGAAACGGCTAACTACGCCAACGGCGAAACAGATGTCAGGTCTAGTGCAAAGCATGGTATACATGAGGCTTCCTACGGCAGAGGCGTAAGGAATTTTCCTCATGTCTTCAATCTCTTGTGCAGTCTTGGGAGACTGGTCCTTAGAGAGTGAAACTCCATGCCTAAAGGGTGTTTGACCCTTCTTGGAGTCTTGCATCGAGAAGCGATCCATCACCTTATCAATATAAGATTCTTGAGAGAGCGACAGGGTCCGTTTTTTCCTATCTCGAAAGATTTGGATCCCCAGAATGTACGCGGCTTCTCCTAGATCATTCATATCGAATTGTTTTGCCAGCCAGACCTTAACCTCAGATAACTTACCCACGTCATTACCAATGAGTAGTATATCATCGACATATAGTACCAGAAACACAACTTTACATGTGTATTAACTTGTAAACACAAGGCTCATCTATTGACTGTTCAAAGCCAAAGCTTTTTACAGTTTCATCAAATCTAATATTCCATGACCTAGATGCTTGCTTTAGTCCATAAATGGATTTAAGCAACTCACAAACCTTGGTCTCTTGACCTTTATCCACGAAACCGTCTGGTTGAGCCATGTAAATGCGCTCGTCAAGATTGCCATTCAGAAAGGCTGTCTTGACATCCATTTGCCAGATCTCATAGTCGAGAGCTGCAGCTATGGATAGGAGTATGCGGATGGATTTAAGCATCGCGACTGGCGAGAAGGTTTCTTCATAGTCAATCCCTTCTTGTTGGGTATAACCCTTCGCCACAAGTCGTGCTTTGAACGTCTCGACGTTCCCATCAGGACCCCTTTTCTTCTTGTATATCCACTTACACCCTACGGGTTTAATCCCTTCAGGAAGGTCTACAAGTTTCCAGACATTGTTGACATACATCGAGTGCATTTCAACTTTCATGGCGTCAAGCCAAAGGTTTGATTCAGAACAAGCCATCGCTTGGCTATAGGAAACAGGATCATCCATGTCAGAGACGACTACAAGAGAGTCTCCATAAGACATGTACCTGTCAGGCTTTTGAGTAGCCCTCCCACTACGTCTAAGTACTACTTGACGAGATTCTGATGAGTTAGGTTGTGTTTCAGTTGGGGTAAGAACAGTTCTTACAGATGAGGAAGAAGCTTCCTCACCCAACTTTTCTTCAAGCACAATTTTGCTTCTAGGTTTTGCATCCTTCATAAAGTCCACCTCAAGGAAACGAGCATTCGTGTTAACGAAAGTCTTATCGTCCTCGGGACTATAGAAAGTAAAACCTTTGGTTTCCTTTGGATATCCCACAAACAGGACCTACTAGCCAACTTGCTAGTCTTTTGCCTCAGCACGTGTGCAAGGCAACCCTAAATTCGGATGCGGCCAAGATTCACTTTACGGCCAGTCCATCGTTCATAAGGAGTACCAGGAACCGTTTTGGACGGAACTTGGTTCAGAATGTAGGCGGCTGTTTCAAGGGCAGATCCCCAAAAGGAAAGAGGGAGTGATGAGTAACTCATCATTGATCTAACCATCTCCATAAGAGTTCGGTTTCTTCTCTCTGACACTCCGTTTTGTTGAGGTGTGCCAGGTGCGGTAAGCTGAGAAGCGATACCCTCTTCTTTAAGAAAGTCATCGAACTCTCCAGACATATACTCACCACCTCGATCAGATCGAAGGGTTTTGATCACTTTGCCAGTTTGCTTTTCCACTAAAGCCCTAAAGACCTTAAATACGTTAAAGGTCTCGGATTTGTGTTTGAGCAATAGACAAAACCATATCGTGAGTAATTATCGGTGAAGGTGACGAAGTATTCGTATCCTCCACGTGCCTGTTGGCTGAGCGGACCACATACATCAGAATGTATTAGTTTCAGCAACTCAGTGGCTCTTCGACCCTTATCGGAGAAAGGTCACTTAGTCATTTTTCCTTCTATGCAGGATTCACAAGTAGGTAGTGAACCTATTGCAGAGGCTTGGAGTGGACCATTCCTCACAAGTCTCTTAATCCTTTCTAGACTGATATGACCAAGTCTTAAGTTCCATAGGTGTGTTGATTTTGTTAGATCGGAGGATTCAGAAAGTTTGATCCTCTTTGGATCCCTAATTAGATCATTATCTATTTCGGTGTCTAAAAGAGAAGGTTGAGTGGGATAGATGTAGAAAAGAGCATTCTTCATACATGCATCAGTGACAAAAGAATTATCAGGAAACGAAATACGAATTCCATTCTTAATGAACTTTAAACAATAATCTTGCTCACGAAGACGAGCAACGGATATTAAGTTCTTCCCAAAGGTAGGAACAGAATAAACATTATTCAAGTTTAAAGTGCGGTCTTCAAAAGACAGCGTCACGGATCCCACAGCCTTCGCGGACACCAGGCTCCCATCACCCCATTCGAAACAGAACTCGCCTTCCTCTAAGCTTTTGGTTTTCTTGAAACCATTCAAGGAACAACAAATATGGTTAGTAGCAGCAGAGTCAAGAATCCACGTTGATACATTATCAGCTACTAAGCATGCTTCGGTAACTAGTACAATACTATGTTCCTTTGCTTTGAGATAGGCAGGACAGTTCTTTTTATCGGCCTTGTGAGGTCTCTTCTTAGTTCTAGAGGCGGAGGCTTTTTGCTCAGTAGCATGTGCCTCTCCTCGATTCCTCTTTCTCTTAGTGAGACCTACAGCAGTATGAAGTCCCTTCATAAGCTTGGTAACAGTGTACTCCAGCTTGCTTATGAAGTAGTTCATCTTGGAGGTATCAAGAGATGCGGGGAGAGTTTCTAAGATCACATCTATGACATTCTTCCCATCAATCTCAGATCCTAGGATTTCCATTTTACTCAGATGACTAATGATCAATATCATAAAGTCTCCAACAGGAGTCCTAGCCTTCATGCGACAGTTCATAAAATGTCGGACTGCTTGTAGCCTTGTTTGACGCCTTTGCCCTCCAAACATCTCAAGGAGATTGTAGAGCATTTCGGCGGCAGTCTCGATGTTACGATGTTGCTCTTTCAGCATATTGTTCATAGATGCCAAGATATAGCACCTCACAATCTCATCGGATCGAAGCCAGGCCGCTACGACGTCATTATCCTCTTGAGTCGAATCATCATTCGTCAGAGGAGGACACGGGGTGGTGAGTACCCATTTGTGCTTGTTAACGGTAGGTATTATGTCGAGGTTACGTTTCGAGTCTATGTAGTTTTCGTTTTCGCGTTTGTTCGAGGAAAGAATGAAAGGGAGAGAGTTGGGAGACATATTGCCTATAAAAGTTGAAACAAGTTTATGATTAGTCTTTGGTTTAGGATTTAAGTTTGTTTAAGACTTTATAAAATCCAAAGGTGTTATGAACGAAATGACACTTTACTCCTTCGAGGGAAGGCCGCAACGAGTCTCCTTTCATAAGTAAATGACTCATCATTAATGCATAGCCAAGATGTCAATACATCAATTTTGACTAGCCACCTTGTAAATTGGTTTGATCACTCACATCCTTTCGCAGGGCCTCGAGGGAGGATTACTAGGGATTGAGTCTAAGTGTGTAACCAACCACTTAGTCCAAAAGATTGACTTTGAAAAACAATCCGCCGAGGGGAGGTCTTGTCATCATCGTCTCACTCTCGGACGTAGCTCATTGAGCAATGATCAGAGCAAAGCGCCCTTGAGTACTCTCATTTAAGAGAGGGCCACGAGGGTGACTCTTAGTCCGGCGACACTTGCACTTTTCATTAGTGTTGGGGATCGTGGGTTACAAACAACAAGTATAACCCTCCCACTTAGTTTTTGGAGTTGGTTCATCGACTCTTATAAGTTTGGAAACAAATTTCCTAGTTAGAGAGCGACAGAGCGGACAACTAGAAGAGAATCCTAGATCGACATGTTCAGAGCAGTATTAGTGCATAAAGGCACAAGGTACATACTCGATCTTTTCCTATTTTCTATTTCGGGAAAGTGCGTGAGGGAAGTGTGAACTTCAACTCACTCGAACACTTGAAAGTTTGAGATTACACATCTTTTTATTTTTCGGCTTGTCTACAAGGAGACCTCCCACTCAAAATTTTCAAGAGCATATAGATTTTGAACATATGTGATATAGATATAGTTTAGAAAACATTTTGAAAATTTATTTGATTTGGATGACAAAATATTTTTCAAGTTTGAAAGTGAAAACGGTTTTTCAAAATTCAAACTAGTTTTGTAAAAATTCAATTTCAATTAAACTTTCAAAGATCAAAACATTTTAATCTTACACATCATGTTTATAATCATATGAAAAACATTTTTTCTCAAGAAAGTTTTCTCATTAGAGTTCTATAACTCATGGTAGTGGGGTTTGAAAATCCGGATTTCTAAAAAACTGGAGTTTCAGACAGCCACGCACCTCGGAGTAAAATCGCCATAACTGGCGGCTCCGATGTCCTTTTGAGCCGAAACCAGTGGCATTGGACAGCGGATAGACAGAGCTTTAATTTGATGCAAGAATCATTAAATTTCGATTTATGAGCAGAGAGTTATGCCACTTTTAATGCGGGTTTACTCCAGCTCGAAGAAAATGAAATAAATTAAAGCTTGGTCCTACTTAGGTGCGAAAAAGAATAAAGTGTAACGGAACGTTTTAAGATGTTGTTTAAAGCTTTTATTTGTGTTTTATTAGCAGGGTAATAACATAGAATAAAATAAATAACAACATGCATAAAACGATTCAAGTAAAAATAAGAAACTAGCAAGATATCAAAACTAGTCACAAAATTTTACTCGAAATTTCTCAAACCGTTGAAACACGTTTTTCAATATAAAAAATTAAAAAATTTTAGAACTGATTCTAATGTGTTTTAAAAACATCTCAAACTCATATAAAATCAACATGCTTTTTAATTTAAAGACAAGAGCATTAAATTAAAAAAAAAAATCTAAGATTACAATTCTAACTTGTCACAAAATTAGTAAACTTTCGAAAACGATTTTCAAGCTCATAATTTTAAAAAACATGTACATGCTAATCTTTGACCATAGCTCTGATACCATTTGTTCTAATCGATCTAGGGTTTGAGAAAATAATTAACGCTTCGGTAAGCGGCGGAATTTTAAAAATTTTCTTTTAGAAGTAAAACAGTTTTTACTAACCTAGACAAAGAAGCAAGTACATGTATTTAAAAACTATTATGAGCATAGAAGTTTACTAACCTTTCTTGAAGCTTGAACTTTGAGAAGCTTTTAGAAAGTTGCAACGCTCGTCTCCCTCGCAACACGTCTCTCTTCCTTTCCTCGGCACCTCGAGCAACCACGAAAGTTTCTATCACTAAATCACTCGAAAGAAAAGGAATTAGTGAGTGGGCACTTTTAAACACGACGACTCGAGAACAAGTCTCAGAGTCGAAGAGCTAAAACCACTAGGTCAAATGAGGACCTAGGTGCCAAAACAAAAACCGAAAATAACTAGAGGGAGAGAGAGAGGATCGGCCACAAGGTCTAGAGAGAGAAGCTCTCAATCTCTAACTTATGTGGGATGACTAGAATGAGAGGAATGAGGCCTCTATTTATAGGGGAGGCATGAGCAAATCTTATTTCCTCTTTTCTACCCATGTTGGACGTTCATGACATGTCATGCAAGTCCTTGGATTTGTTTCCTCATTTGTTCTCTCTTAGTTGGCCGAAAATGCACTTTCCTTCTAAAGGAAATTTGTTTCCTCTTTTTCTTTTGGCAAGTATCTTCATACATCAATGCACAAAATAAACTCTCTTTCCCACTATGGCATGAACGAAATTCAGCCTTATTTTCCTTGGGTTGGACGAAATTTGAGCTTCTAGAAGGAGCTTCTAGATGTTTCTTCAATTGTTCATGACAACATAAGAAAAGCCCATTAAGAATTTTCAAGTAAAATTCTATGAAACGAAATTAATCCTCAAGGCCCAATTACACTAATATGGCTGAGTAATATTTATTTCATTTGTCATCATATGACAATGTCAAAAATAATTTATTGACATTCATTTCGTCCTATGTCCAAAAGGACTAAAATACCCTTTTGACAATTTTCGTAAAACTTGTCTCGTTTTTGTTTTGACTTAGCTTCTAGTTTAACTATTCCTACTCGATGTGATTCGTGACAGTGACCTCATGGATCCAAATGAACAAAGCTTGAGCTAAACACTTGGACTCAAAAGTTCACAAACCTTTTCCAAGTTTAGCTTAATGCCAACTGACTCCACTAAAGAGTTGACACTGAAAATCTCTCGGTTCAAATGAATTTGTTTTCTACTCAAGAATTCGACCTAATTACGATGAGCGGATCCACTGAATATTATCTATGTTTACCCTTCATGAATGTCATCAGCTAGTCGGGATTTACTAAATTACCATTTTACCCTTCTAGCTGTTATTTCCTCAACTCCTTTGTCGCTTGTGAATAAGTTAGAAACAATGTATTGACGAGGAGCTAACAAGTCACATTGTTTCATCCAAAAGAGTCAGGACTCAATTTGGACACTGGCCAGTTCATTTATTCACACTCCAAGGAACAAAGCATGAGGTGACATACATTGCATTTCAGCAATCTTGTACATGAATTCCATATCTATGAGAACTTCACAAAGTTACTCATGACAGACTCACAACTTAGTACTTCACCAATAGGCCTTGTTCGGAATCACATAGTGAGTCCGAACTTTGACTTTCTCAAATGAGAATACTAAGGTGTGAAATGGCATGTCTCATTTCAGGATTAAGGTAAGCATGATGCAATTCATACATAGTGACTTCGAGACATAAGAGGTTAAATGGTTTGTTCTTATATTGTCTCTAGAAGTGCACTGGTCAATTCAGTACCTTCGGAAGATACCTAGAAGAACTATAGAGTCCCCAATTCTCAATGCCTCATAACCAGACATCATAGATTCTTCTAACAATCATACTGAGGTCAATAGTCCTTTGACCCTAAGATTGCGAATATATCGTTTTAAGCAAACTACGAAGAGTTTGTTCATGCAAATCTACATTTGTCTCTTCGTAAGTTGTTAGGTTTGTTTATGGACTAAAAGACTAGGGTTTTATCATAAAGCTTCAGACAAGGAAGATTGAATGAACGTTTCAACTTTTTATTAATGAATAAGCAATTACAAGCAAGAGTCTTCGTAAGACTATATTACATCAAATGTACATAAATAGACACTACTACTCTTCTTGTGGGCACCATTGACAACACTTTTGTGTCGAGTTGTCCATGAACATTCCTTTACATGCGGAGTTGTAGCAGTAAACAGATATTTTTCATGCTAAACCTCGCTCAAAAGTACGAATTCATCTTTTTGGACGATCGACGGGCACCCACCTTCAATTGTGAAGAGTTATTCCTCTTCGGCCACCATTCGAAACCCAAACTCTTCCATATTGCCTTAATCAAGGAGGGCCAATATTGATCACAACGTTGACGACCTCAATGCAATCGTATGGTATCCCACTAACCAAACCTGGTTTTGAGCTTGAGGACGAGCTTAAGCTGGATGAGGGAAGTAAGGTTACGTATTTAACCATTTCATCTGTTCATTATGTAAATTAGACTTTCCGATCTTGCAATAACTATTTCTAACCATGCATCCAATTAGACTTTTAACTATTACAAAATTAGAGTTTTATTAGGCTATTATGGTTTGATTATGTAATTCTAAAATTGTCGCTATATCTACTTATAAAAGGGTCTCTCTTATTACTGAAAGTAGCCTCCAACAAAATAACTTAATAACTCTCACCATGAAAAGATGTTCAGTTTCGGTCCACCTTTGCATTCTTAAGTACTATTTTTAACCATACTTGAAGTAAAACAACTTTTATCTAAAAATTAAAATCTCGGGGTTACTGAGTTTTTCCGTTTTTAAGAAATATTACCTTGATTTGGAGTCTAATGACTTATTTATAGCGGAACCAAGGAGGCTAGATAGTTAAATTTGACATAAGGGGCCGAAATGGCCATGAGAAAGTCATGGTCCAAGGACTGCTGATGCTCGGATAGGGATCCTTGGTGCTGGGTTTCTAGGCCAGTGAAAACGGGCCTTGGGGCTAACGAGTCAAGCACACGCAAGACACATTCTGCTATATATGTAGAAGGAGGACGCCATAGATGGACCTTCTTTGTGATGTTTCGTACTACATATTATACTGCATTATCAAACGTGAGATACACCTTGACACAGGGTCCGCAGTGCTTGAGCCCAACGTCGAGGACAACGAGCTTGTTGTCGGAGTGGTGATCGTCGATCAGCTTCTCCATGTTAGCTCTAGAGGGGAGCTGGGCCACAGCGGAGTGGCTGTCGCCGTAATAGAGCATGTCTCCGATAAGCATGTCCGGTCCGATTCCTTCCTCCTCGTGGATCTTCTCGGCGCCCTTGTAGAAGCTTAAATGTGGTACCTGAGTGATCACCCGAATGGAGTGCAAATACCGCCAGGAGGAGGCCAAAGTCAGTGGTATTATCAAATGGGAGACTATTGTTGGAATATTAGGGAGAATTTACATAATAAAGTGGTTTTATTATCAAATGGACTGGTGATTTTAGGCAAAGATTTGAGAAGGGTCCACTCAACGGAATTTGATAATTCCTTCGTATTATTATTCCTTGTGGAATGGAGTATAATACCAATTTTAAGTTTACTAAAATCAAAGCTATAATGAATAAGAAATTGATTCTCAAAGTATGCTTATAGAGCACATTTGTTATGTGTAAATGAAGTGAATTTCAAGAGTCCCACATGAGTTGGGTTAGTGTGTTGTGTTGTGTATATATTCTATCCTCTTTGTTTAGTGGATAAGCAAATGCAAGAGAGGACAGTATGGGTGGGTTGACTCTTAACCCCTCGTGCGCGCCCGCACACACACACAGGCGTCGCCGCCGAGCTGATCCTTATCTTTTTATTCCAATTATAACTTCATAAAGTTTTTTAATTCCACAAATAACTTGTTTTGTTATGATGGGAATTAATGTTATATCGTGCATTGAATGGCATAATGCTGGACGGTTTTGCATGCATTGAGTTGGGCGGTTTTGGTATCTAAAAGATTTCAAATGGAAGGTTGAGCAAAATCATTTGTCATTAATATTAGTTAATGAGTTTAATTGTCATAATGACTTGACGGTTTTGTGAGGCTCAAGGTTGTAACCTCTCTGAGACATTGCCCTATAAATAGAGGCCTCTAGCTCTCATTCAGAAAACACCAAGAAATTGATATTCTCTCTTCTCCTTCTCTCCTCCGAAATTGTTTTGTTTTTATTTGTAGTTGGTGATCGGTTCTGTTACAGGTTTTAGTTTGCCGGAGAAGTTCGTTTGGTGTAAAGCTCTTCTCGTTTCCGTGGTTGTATCTTCAGAGGTAAATTGCTCGTCGATTCCGACACCCTTAGGAGGACAATATTACTTTAAAGAAACCGTCGAACGGTCCTCGGCCTTTGTTTTCCTGTCTTGTCTTCTGTTCGTCTCCTCGTTCTAATATTGTTGTTGTCATCTTTTTATTTTATTATTTCTACTATCAAGTTGTCTATTTTTTCCAGAAATAAATATTATTTACGTAACATTTCTAACAATCTTAAAGTAATATATGGTCTTAGACAGCTTGCTCGTGGAAGAAGTTTTAAATTATTTTGATTATTTTTGTGTTGATCTTTATCGACGTTTTTATTAACTTGGTTAGTTTTCTTTTGTAGTAATGGAAAACAACAACAACATGAACTATGGAGTGGATGCGTCAAGGAATCCGATCATTCCAATGTCTTCCAACGTCGAGGTTTTGACTACCATCGCCATGAATCCGACTATAGTGGTGCAACCAAAAAACTAGGTGGAGGCTTTGGCCCGGACCGGACCCGAGGTTCTCGTCAACTCGATGACGGTCATGGCCGTGAACGGACCCGTGTGTCTAGTTCAAAATGTGGGTTTGGTTCGAGGACCTTCCATGATGATGTCGACGGAGAAGCCAGGGGAGTTCGATGGCACGAACTTCAAACGATGGCAAAAAAAAGATGTTATTCTTTTTTACCACCATTGATCTTGTACGGTTCTTGACCGACGACTCTCCGACTCCGTGAAGACGAGGCCGATCCTCAAGTGAAGATGGCATATCTGGCTTGGAAGGATTTCGACTACTTGTGTCGGAATTATGTGATGAATTGTCTCGCCGATTCGCTATACAATGTGTGTAGTCCTAAGGCTTGTTCTAAAGAACTTTGGGAATCACTAGATCGAAAATACAAGACCGAGGATGCGGGCTCAAAAAAGTACATTGTGGGCCGCTTCCTTGAGTTCAAAATGGTGGACAATAAGACCGTGGTGAGTCAAGTGCAAGACTTGCAACTAATCTTTCACGAGATTCAAGCCGAGGGAATGACCATAAGCGAGTCTTTTCAAGTTGCCTCCTTCATCGAGAAGTTACCTTGGGGTTGGAAGGAATTAAAGAACTACCTTAAGCATAAGTGAAAGGAAATGAGTCTTGAAGATTTGGTGGTTCGCCTTCGCATAGAGGAAGACAACCGCAGCTCCGACAAGAGGTTCAAGACCACGTTCGAAAGAGCCAACGTCGTTGAGCATGCTGAAGGCTCAAAAGGCAAGATGTCCGCCAACAAGCTTGGGGCAAAAGGGGCTGTCTTCAAGAAGAAGAACCAACAAAAGTTTGTTAGGAAGTGCTTCAACGCGACAAAGAAGGTCACCGCGCCGCGGATAGCCATAAGCCGCAAAAGAAGAAGAAGAGTAAGGCCAATGCCGTCGAGGCCGAGGGAGATGACAAATTTCTCATTGCCGTGGTCTCTGAAGTGAACTTGGTGGACTCAAACCCCAATGAGTGGTGGGTAGACACTGGTGCTACCCGCCACGTTACATTTTTTGCTCGCTCAATATGGGCCCGACTGGGGAGAAGTTTTTCATGGGAAACTTGGCCAACTCCAATATCATGTGGACAGGCCACGTCATCCTAAAAATGACTCGGGGAAAGAGATTAAGCTCACCAACGTTCTCTATGTGCTCGACATTAGGAAGAATCTCATTTCTGGAATTCTTCTTTGTAACCATGGGTTTAAGATGCTTTTTGAGTCTCAAAGAATTATTCTGAGCAAGAATGGGATGTATGTGGGTAAGGGCTATGTGAAAGACAATATGTGGAAGATGAAAGTAATGGCCATTGCTGGCAAAGGAACTAATAATGAGAATGCTTCTTCTTCCGCTTATATGCTTGAGTCATCTAATTTATGTCATGGTAGACTTGGTCATGTGAATTATGGCACTTTGAGTAAATTAATTTATTTGGATTGTATACCCAAATTTAATATTGACTCTAAACACAAATGTGAAATATGCGTTGAAGTCAAATTAACGAGAACATCTTTTTATCGTGTTGAAAGGAAAAGTGAGGTTCTTGTATTAATCCATACCGATTTATGTGATTTGAAATTCATGCCTACGATAGGTGATAACAAATATTTTGTGATTTTTATCGACGATAGTACAAAATATTATAATGTATATTTGCTTAAGAGAAAAGATGAGGCAATTAAAAAATTTACCATGTACAAATTGGAAGTTGAGAATCAACTTGGTAAAAAGATTAAAATGGTGCGAAGTGATCGTGGAGGTGAATATGTGAAACCATTTGGTGCTTTTTGTGCACAACATGGTATTATTCATGAAGTCACTCCACCATATTCTCATCAATCGAATGGCTTAGCTGAATGAAAGAATCGCACTCTCAAAGAGATAATGAATGCGATGTTGATAAGCTCGGGGTTACCACAAGAAATATGGGGGGAAGCCATCTTGGCCGCGAACTATCTTTTGAATAAGATACCTCGAAAGAAAGAGGATAAATCCCCGTCCGAATTATTTAAAGGAACAAAGCCTTCCTATAAATACTTGCGAATGTGAGGGTGCTTAGCCAAGGTTTTGGCTCCCGCACCTAAAAGGATGAATATCAGTCCAAATTCTTTGGTTGTCTATTCATTGGTTATGCACATCATAGTAATGCTTATTGCTTTATTATGCATGAGTCTAAGAGTCCTGATATACATAAAGGTTCTATCATTGAGTCAAAATATGCATCTTTCTTTGAACATGTGTTTTCGTATAAGTCTAAGGAAGATGGACCGAGTTTGTCAAATCAAAATTTTGAGAATATTGAGGAAATATCTCAAGAGCTTGATGAGGAATCCGAGGATGAGATAGAATTTGAACTACCTCGAAGAAGTAAACGAGCTAGGGTGGAGAAGTCATTTGGGTCTGACTTTTGTACCTATATGTTAGAGGCCGAACCTCTAAGTTATAAAGAGGTTGTAAATTCAGTCGAGGGTCATTTATGGAAGGATGCCATAAGAAGTGAAATTGACTTGATAATGCATAACCACACGTGGGAACTAGTTGACCTTCTTCCTGTAAGTAAAACTCTCAGATCTAAGTGGATCGTCACGAGGACGATGAAAGTGGATGGCTGAATCGATAAATACAAGGCAATACTTGTAATTAAGAGTTATAAAAAAATGGAAGGTCTTAACTATTTTGATACTTATTCTCCCGTGATGAGAATAACATCTATAAGATTGATCATAGCCATTGCCACTTTGCGCAATCTTGAAATCCATCAAATGGATGTGAAAACCACTTTCCTAAATGGTGATCTCGAGGAAGAGATCCAAGAGAAAAGTATGTAAACTGATTAAGTCATTGTATGGACTAAAACAAGCCCCAAAACAATGGCATGAAAAATTTGACAGTGTTATGATGTCAAATGGCTTCAAGATCAATGAGTGTGACAAGTGTGTCTACATTAAAACGATCGAACGCAATTATGTGATTTTGTGTCTATATGTAGATGATATTCTTATTGTTGGAAGTAATGAAAGCATGGTTAAGTCCACAAAAGATATATTGAACTTGACGTTTGATATGAAAGATTTGGGATTAGCCGATGTTATCTTGGGGATCAAGATTAAAAGAACATCAAATGGAATTGTTTTGAGTCAATCACACTATGTTGATAAAATTCTAGACAAATTTACAAAGAATGATAGTTGAGTCTCTAGAACTCCAATCGACGCAAGTCAACATTTGTCTAAGAATAAAGGAGAAGGCGAGTCTCAAAACGAGTATGCTAAAATAATAGGAAGTCTAATGTACTTGATGAATTGTACTAGACTTGACTTAGCTTACTTTGTACGTAGACTTGCGAGATACACGAGTAATCCATGTTCTGAACACTGGAAAGCAATCGTGAAAGTACTAAGGTATTTACCATTTACTCCTTATTATGGTCTACACTATACTAGACATCCCGAATATTGTCAATGGTGCCCACAAGAAGAGTTGTAATCCTTATATTGTACATTTGATGTAATAAAGTCTCATGAAGACTCTTGCTTGTAATTGCTTATTTATTAATAAAAGTTGAAACGTTCATTCAATCTTCCTTGTCTGAAGCTTTATGATAAAACATTAGTCTTTAGTCCATAAACAAACTAAACAACTTACGAAGAGACAAATGTAGATTTGCATGAACAAACTCTTCGTAGTTTGCTTAAAACGATATATTCGCAATCTAAGGGTCAAAGGACTATTGACCTCAGTATGATTGTTAGAAGAATCTATGATGTCTAGTTATGAGGCATTGAGAGTTGGAGACTCTATAGTTCTTCTAGGTATCTTCCGAAGGTACTGAATTAACCAGTGCACTTCTAGAGACAAGATAAGAACAAACCATTTAACCTCTTATGTCTCGAAGTCACTACGTATGAATTGCATCGTGCTTACCTTAATCCTGAAATGAGACATGTCATTTCACACCTTAGTATTCTCATTTGAGAAAGTCAGAGTTCGGACTCGCTATGTGATTCCGAACAAGGCCTATTGGTGAAGTACTAAGTTGTGAGAATGTCATGAGTAACTTTGTGAAGTTCTCATAGATATGGAATTCATGTACAAGATTACTGAAATGCAATGTATATCACCTCATGATTTGTTCCTTGGAGTGTGAATAAATGAACTAGCCAGTGTCCAAATTGAGTCTTGACTCTTTTGGATGAAACAATGTGACTTGTTAGCTCCTCGTCAATACATTGTTTCTAACTTATTCACAAGCGACAAAGGAGTTGAGGAAATAACAGCTAGAAGGGTAAAATGGTAATTTTGTAAATCCCGACTAGCTGATGATATTCATGAAGAGTAAACACTGATAATATTCTGTGGATCCACTCATTACAATTAGGTTGAATTCTTGAGTAGAAAATAAATTCATTTGAACCGAGAGATTTTCAGTGTCAACTCTTTAGTGGAGTCAGTTGACATTAAGCTAGACTTGGAAAAGGTTTGTGAACTTTTGAGTCCAAGTATTTTAGCTCAAGCTTTGTTCATTTGGATCCATGAGGTCACTGTCACGAATCACATCGAGTAGGAATAGTTAAACTGGAAGCTAAGTCAAAATAAGAACGGAAATTGTCAAAAGTGTATATTTTGTCTTTTGATACATAGGATGAAATGAATGTCAATAAATTTTTTGATAAGTTCATTTGATGACTTAATGTCACTCGGCCAAGTTAGAATAATTGGGCCTTGTGAATTAATTTCATTTCATAAGAATTTTATTGAAAATTCTTAATGGGCATTTTTCATGTTATCATGAACAAATGAAGAAGCTTCTAGAAGCTCCTTCTAGACTTGAAATGGGCGCCTACCCTATAGAGAAGTAGGAGAGATTATTTTGTGCATAAATGTATCAAGATACTTGCCAAAAGAAAAAGAGGAAACAAATTTGCATATGGATGCATAAGGGATTCGGCCAAGAGAGAGACAAGGCAAGGCAATGAACAAAAAAGGAAACAAATCCAAGGCTTAATGAAGCCTATGTTGGCCGAGCATCTCAAGAGAAAAAAAGAGGAAATTGGCTCATTCTATAGAAGAGGAAACTACCTTATTGAAGGTGAGACCTCTCCTATAAATAGGAGCCTCATTCTTCTCATTTTTCTCATTCCACATAAGTTAGAGATTGAGAGCCTCTCTCTCTAGAACTTGTGGCCGCCCCTCTCCTCTCTCTCTCTAGTCAATTTCGTTTTATTGTTTTTGCACCTAGGTCCTCATTTGACCTAGAGTTTAGCTCTGCGACTTCAAGACTCGTTCTTAAGTCGTAGTGTTTAAAAGTGCCCACTCACTGATTCCTTTTATTTCGAGTGATTTAGTGATAGAAACCATCGTGGTTGCTCGAGTTGCCGAGGAAAGAAAGAGGGACATGCTGCGAGGAGACGAGCGTTGCAAACTTTCCAAAAGCTTCTCAAAGTTCAAGCTTCAAGAAAGGTTAGTAAACTTCTATGCTCATTATAGTTTTTATTTATATGTACTTGCTCTTTGTCTAGGTTAGTAAAAACCGTTTTTACTTGAAAAGAAAATTTTTAAAATTCCGCCGCTTAACGAAGCATTAAACTTTTTCTTAAACCCTAGATCAATTCCAACAAATGGTCACAGAGCTGTGGTCAAAGATTAGCATGTACATGTATTTAAAAATATGAGCTTGAAAATCATTTTCGAAAGTTTACTAATTTTGTGACAAGTTAGAATTGTTATCTTAGATTTTTTTAATTTATTGCTCTTGCCTTTACTCATGTTACTAAACTTTTACTCATGTTGATTTTCTATGAGTTTGGGATTTTATTAAAACACATTAGAATCAGTTCTAAAAGTTTTTAATTTTTTATATTGAAAAACGTGTTTTAAAGGTTTGAGAAATTTCGAGTAAATTTTGTGACTAGTTATATTATCTTACTAGTTTCTTTTATTTACTTGAATCGTTTTATGCTTGTTATTATTTCTTTTATACCATGGTATTACCCTGCTAATAAAACACAAATAAAAGCTTTAACAACATCCTAAAACGTTCCGTTACACTCGATTCTTTTTCGCAACTAAAAAGGACCAAGCTTTAATTATTTCTTTTTCTTCGAGCTGGAGTAAAACCCGCAGTAAAAGCTTTAACAACATCCTAAAGCTCTCTCTGTCCTCTGTCCAATGCCACCGGTTTCAGGTCAAAAGGATATCGGAGCCGCCAGTTATGGCGATTTTACTCCAAGGTGCGCGGCTGTTCCGAAACTCCAGTTTTTTTAGAATTCCGGATTTTCAGCCCTACTACCATGAGTTATAGAACTCTAATGAGAAAAATTTCTTGAGCAAAAATGTTTTTATAAGATTATAAACATGATGTGTAAGATTAAAATGTTTTGATTTTTGAAAGTTTAATTGAAATTGTTTTTTTTTTTTCAAAAACTCGTTTGAATTATGAAAAACCGTTTTCACTTTCAAACTTGAAAAATATTTTGTCATCCAAATCAAATAAATTTTCAAAATGTTTTCAAAACTATATCTATATCACATATGTTCAAAATCTATATGCTCTTGAAAATTTGAGTGGGAGGTCTCCTTATAGACAAGCCGAAAAATAAAAAGATGTGTAATCTTAAACTTTCAAGTGTTCGAGTGAGTTGAAGTTCACACTTCCCTCATGCACTTTCCCGAAATAGAAAATAGGAAAAGATCGAGTATGTACCTTGTGCCTTTATGCACTAACACTGCTCTGAACATGATGATCTAGGATTCTATTCTAGTTGTCCGCTCTATCGCTCTATAACTAGGAAAACCGTTTCCGAACTTATAAGAGTAGATGAACCAACTCCAAAAACTAAGTGGGAGGGTTATACTTGTTGTTTGTAACCCACGATCCCCAACACTAATGAAAGGTGCAATTGTCGCTAGACTAAGAGTCACCCTCGTGGCCCTCTCTTAAATGAGAGTACTCAAGGGCGCTTTGCACTGATCATTGCTCAATGAGCTAAATCCGAAAGTGAGACAATGAGACAAGACCTCCCCTCGGCGGATTGTTTTTAAAGTCAATCTTTTGGACAAAGTGGTTGGTTACACACTTAGACTCAATCCCTAGTAATCCTCCCTTGAGGCCCTGCGAAAGGATATGAGTGATCAAACCAATTTAAATGGTGGCTGGTCAAAATTGGTGTATTGACATCTTGGCTAAGCATTAATGATGTGTCATTTACTTATAAATGGAGATTTTTTGCGACCTTCCCTCGAATGAGTAAATTATCGTTTGGTTTATAACACCTTTGGATTTTATCAAGTCTTAAATAAACTTAAATCCTAAACCAATGACTAATCATAAACTTGTTTCAATTTATATAGGCAATATGTCTCTCAACCTTCTCTCATTCATCCTTTCCTCGAACAAACTCGAAAACAAAAACTGCGTAGATTCGAAACATAACCTCGACATAATCCTTACCAAGCACAAATGGGTACTCACCACCCCGTGTCCTCCTCTGACGAATAATGATTCAACTCAAGAGGACAAAGACGCCTTGGCGGCCTGGCTCTGCTCCGATGAGATTGTGAGGTGCTATATCTTAGCATCAATGAACAATGTGTTGCAACAACAACATCGTGACATCGAGACTGCCGCCGACATGCTCACCAATCTCCGTGAGATGTTTGGAGGGCAAAGGCGTCAAGCAAGGCAAAAAGCAGTCCGACAGTTTATGAACTGTCGCATGAAGGCTAGGACTCCTGTTGGAGACTTTATGATATAGATCATTAGTCATCTGAGTAAAATGGAAATCCTAGGATCTGAGATTGATGGGAAGAATGTCGTAGATGTGATCTTAGAAACTCTCCCCGCATCTCTTGATACCTCCAAGATGAACTACTCCATTAACAAGCTTGAGTACACTGTTACCAAGCTTATGGAGGAACTTCACACTGCTGTACGTCTCACTAATAGAAAGAGGAATCAAGGAGAGGCACATGCTACTGAGCACAAAGCCTCCGCCTCTAGAACTGAGAAGGGACCTCACAAGGCCGATAAAAAGAACTGTCCTGCCTATCTCAAAGCAAAGGAACATAGTATTGTACTAGTTACCGAAGCATGCTTAGTAGCTGATAATGTATCAACGTGGATTCTTGACTCCGCTTCTACTAACCATATTTGCTGTTCCTTGAATGGTTTCAAGAAAACCAAAAGCTTAGAAGAAGGCGAGTTCTGTTTCAAATGGGGTGATAGGAGCCTGGTGTCTGCGAAGGCTGTGGGATCCGTGACGCTGTCTTTTGAATACCGCATTTTAAACTTGAATAATATTTATTTTGCTCCTACCTTTGGGAAGAACTTAATATCCGTTGCTCATCTTCTTGAGCAAGATTATTGTTTAAAGTTCATTAAGAATGGAATTCGTATTTCGTTTCATGATAATTCTTTTGTCACTGATGCATGTATGAAGAATGCTCTTTTCTACATCTATCCCACTCAACCTTCTTTTTTAGACACCTAAATAGATAATAAGGGAGCCAAAGAGGATCAAACTTTCTGAATCCTCTGATCTAACAAAATCAACATACCTATGGCACTTAAGACTTGGTCATATCAGCCTAGATAGGATTAAGAGACTTGTGAGGGACGGTCCACTCCAAGACTCTGCAATAGGTACACTACCTACTTGTGAATCCTGCATATAAGGAAAAATGACTAAGCGACCTTTCTCCGATAAGGGTCGAAGAGCCACTGAGTTGCTGGAACTAGTACATTCTGATGTATGTGATCCGCTCAGCCAACAGGCACGTGGAGGATACGAATACTTCGTTACCTTCACTGATGATTACTCACGATATGGTTTTGTCTATTTGCTCAAATACAAATCCGAGACCTTTAACGTATTTAAGGTCTTTATGGCTTTAGTGGAAAAGCAAACTGGCAAAGTGATCAAAACACTTCGATCTGATCGAGGTGGTGAGTATATGTCTGGAGAGTTCGATGACTTTCTTAAAGAAGAAGGTATCGCTTCTCAGCTTACCGCACCTGGCACACCTCAACAAAACGGAGTGTCAGAGAGAAGGAACCGAACTCTTATGGAGATGGTTAGATCAATGATGAGTTACTCATCACTCCCTCTTTCCTTTTGGGGATATGCCCTCGAAACAGCCGCTTACATTCTGAACCAAGTTCCGTCTAAAACGGTTCCTGGTACTCCTTATGAAAGATGGACTGGCCGTAAAGTAAGTTTGGGCCACATCCGAATTTGGGGTTGCCATGCACATGTGCTAAGGCAAAAGACTAGCAAGTTGGCTAGTAGGTCAGAATTCTGCTTATTTGTGGGATATCCAAAGGAAACCAAGGGTTTCATCTTCTATAGTCCTGAGGACGATAAGACTTTCGTTAGCACGAATGCTCGTTTCCTTGAGGAGGACTTTATGAAGGATGCAAAACCTAGAAGCAAAATTGTGCTTGAAGAAAAGTTGGGTGAGGAAGCTTCTACCTCATCTGTAAGAACTGTTCTTACCCCAACTGAAACACAACCTAACTCATCAGAATCTCGTCAAGTAGTACTTCGACGTAGTGGGAGGGCTACTCAAAAGCCTGATAGGTACATGTCTTATGGAGACTCTCTCGTAGCCGTCTCTGATATGGATGATCCTGTTTCCTATAGCCAAGCGATGGCTTGTTCTGAATCAAACCTTTGGCTTGACGCCATGAAAGTTGAAATTCACTCGATGTATGTCAACAAAGTCTGGAAACTTGTAGACCTTCCTGAAGGGATTAAACCCGTAGGGTGTAAGTGGATATACAAGAAGAAAAGGGGTCTTGATGGGAACATCGAGACGTTCAAAGCACGACTTGTGGCGAAGGGTTATACCCAACAAGAAGGGATTGACTATGAAGAAACCTTCTCACCAGTCGCGATGCTTAAATCCATCCGCATACTCCTATCCATAGCTGCAGCTCTCGACTATAAGATCTGGCAAATGGATGTCAAGACAGCCTTTCTGAATGGCAATCTTGACAAGCGCATTTACATGGCTCAACCAGACGGTTTCGTGGAAGAAGGTCAAGAGACCAAGGTTTGTGAGTTGCTTAAGTCCATTTATGGATTAAAGCAAGCATCTAGGTCATGGAATATTAGATTCGATGAAACTGTAAAGAGTTTTGGCTTTGAACAGTCAATAGATGAGCCTTGTGTTTACAAGTTAATACACGAAGGCAAAGTTGTGTTTCTGGTGCTATATGTCGATGATATACTACTCATTGGTAATGACGTGGGTAAGTTATCTGAGGTTAAGGTCTGGCTGGCAAAGCAATTCGATATGAAGGATCTAGGAGAAGCCGCGTACATTCTGGGAATCCAAATCTTTCGAGATAGGAAAAACCGGACCCTGTCGCTCTCTCAAGCATCTTATATTGATAAGGTGATGGATCGCTTCTCGATGCAAGACTCCAAGAAGGGTCAAACACCCTTTAGGCATGGAGTCTCACTCTCTAAGGACCAGTCTCCCAAGACTGCACAAGAGATTGAAGACATGAGGCAAATTCATTACGCCTCTGCCGTAGGAAGCCTCATGTATGCTATGCTTTGCACTAGACCTGATATATGTTTCGCTGTTGGCATAGTTAGCCGTTTCCAATCCAACCCTGGACCCGAGCACTGGATTGGTGTTAAGCATGTTCTTAAGTATCTTCGAAGAACTACGAACTTGATGCTTACATACTCAGGTACTGACCTGACTATGACGGGATATACCGACTCCGATTTTCAAGCGGATAAGGATTCCAGGAAATCCACTTCGGGATCTGTGTTCATCCTTAATGGTGGAGCTATTGTGTGGAGAAGTATTAAGCAATCCTGCATTGCTGACTCCACAATGGAAGCATAATATGTGGCTTCTTGTGAAGCATCCAAAGAGGCTGTATGGCTTAGAAAATTCCTTAAGTATTTGGAAGTTATTCCAAACGTCGACGAGCCCATGACCCTTTATTGTGATAATAGTGGGGCTGTCGCTAACTCAAAGGAACCTCGAAGCCATAAGCGCTCTAAGCATATTGAGAGGAAATACCATTTGATTCGAGAGATCGTGCAGCGCGTAGATGTGGAAGTGAAGTAGATCTCAACGGTGAAGAACCTAGCAGATCCATTCACAAAGGCCCTAGCGAACAAGGTCTTCGACCAACATCAAGAGGGATTAGGCATGAAGGACTACACACATCTTCTTTGAGTCAAGTGGGAGTTTGTTGTCAATGGTGCCAACAAGAAGAGTTGTAATCCTTATATTGTACATTTGATGTAATAAAGTCTCATTTAGACTCTTGCTTGTAATTGCTTATTTATTAATAAAAGTTGAAACGTTCATTCAATCTTCCTTGTCTGAAGCTTTATGATAAAACATTAGTCTTTAGTCCATAAACAAACTAAACAACTTACGAAGAGACAAATGTAGATTTGCATGAACAAACTCTTCGTAGTTTGCTTAAAACGATATATTCGCAATCTAAGGGTCAAAGGACTATTGACCTCAGTATGATTGTTAGAAGAATCTATGATGTCTGGTTATGAGGCATTGAGAGTTGGAGACTCTATAGTTCTTCTAGGTATCTTCCGAAGGTACTGAATTAACCAGGGCACTTCTAGAGACAAGATAAGAACAAACCATTTAACCTCTTATGTCTCGAAATCACTACGTATGAATTGCATCGTGCTTACCTTAATCCTGAAATGAGACATGTCATTTAACACCTTAGTATTCTCATTTGAGAAAGTCAGAGTTCGGACTCACTATGTGATTCCGAACAAGGCCTATTGGTGAAGTACTAAGTTGTGAGAATGTCATGAGTAAACTTTGTTAAGTTCTCATAGATATGGAATTCATGTACAAGATTGCTGAAATGCAATGTATATCACATCCTTTGTTCCTTGGAGTGTGAATAAATGAACTGGCCAGTGTCCAAATTGAGTCCTGACTCTTTTGGATGAAACAATGTGACTTGTTAGCTCATCGTCAATACATTGTTTCTAACTTATTCACAAGCGACAAAGGAGTTGAGGAAATAACAACTAGAAGGGTAAAATGGTAATTTTGTAAATCCCGACTAGCTGATGATATTCATGAAGGGTAAACACTGATAATATTCTGTGTATCCACTCATTACAATTAGGTTGAATTCTTGAGTAGAAAATAAATTCATTTGAACCGAGAGATTTTCAGTGTCAACTCTTTAGTGTAGTCAGTTGACATTAAGCTAAACTTGGAAAAAGTTTGTGAACTTTTGAGTCCAAGTATTTTAGCTCAAGCTTTGTTCATTTGGATCCATGAGGTCACTGTCACGAATCACATCGAGTAGGAATAGTTAAACTGGAAGCTAAGTCAAAACAAGAACGAAAATTGTCAAAAGGGTATTTTTGTCTTTTGAGACATAGGATGAAATGAATGTCAATAAATTTTTTGATAAGTTCATTTGATGACTTAATGTCACTCGGCCAAGTTAGAATAATTGGGCCTTGTTAATTAATTTCATTTCATAAGAATTTTATTGAAAATTCTTAATGGGCTTTTTTCATGTTGTCATGAACAAATGAAGAAGCTTCTAGAAGCTCCTTCTAGACTTGAAATGGGCGCCTACCCTATAGAGAAATAGGAGAGATTATTTTGTGCATAAATGTATCAAGATACTTGCCAAAAGAAAAAGAGGAAACAAATTTGCATATGGATGCATAAGGGGTTCGGCCAAGAGAGAGACAAGGCAAGGCAAGGAACAAAAAAGGAAACAAATCCAAGGCTTAATGAAGCCTATGTTGGCCGAGCATCTCAAGAGAAAAAAAGAGGAAATTGGCTCATTCTATAGAAGAGGAAACTACCTGATTGAAGTGAGACCTCTCTTATAAATAGGAGCCTCATTCTTCTCATTTTTCTCATTCCACATAAGTTAGAGATTGAGAGCCTCTCTCTCTAGAACTTGTGGCCGCCCCTCTCCTCTCTCTCTCTAGTCAATTTCGTTTAATTTTTTTGGCACCTAGGTCCTCATTTGACCTAGAGTTTAGCATTGCGACTTCAAGACTCGTTCTTAAGTCGTAGTGTTTAAAAGTGCCCACTCACTGATTCCTTTTATTTCGAGTGATTTAGTGATAGAAACCATCGTGGTTGCTCGAGTTGCCGAGGAAAGAAAGAGAGACGTGCTGCGAGGAGACGAGCGTTGCAAACTTTCCAAAAGCTTCTCAAAGTTCAAGCTTCAAGAAAGGTTAGTAAACTTCTATGATCATTATAGTTTTTATTTATATGTACTTGCTCTTTGTCTAGGTTAGTAAAAACCGTTTTTACTTGAAAAGAAAATTTTTAAAATTCCGCCGCTTAACGAAGCGTTAAACTTTTTCTTAAACCCTAGATCAATTCCAACACCGAAGTCATTGAACGTTTCACTGACGCAAATTGGATATCTGATATACAACACTCTAAAGCCACAAGTGGATATGTATTCACTTTAAGTGGTGCGGCTGTGTCTTGGATATGTATTCACTTTAAGTCCCGACTCTTTTAACTAGTAAAACGTTTTTACTAACCTAGACAAAGAGCAAGTACACGTAAATAAAAACTATTATGAGCATTAAAGATTACTAACCTTTTAGAAGCTTGAACATTGAGAAGCTTTTGCAACGTTCGTCTCCCCTCGCAGCACGTCTCTCTTCATTCCTCGGCAACTCGAGCAACCACGAAAGTGTCTATCACTAAATCACTCGAGAGAAAAATGAATTAGTGTATGGGCACTTTTAAACAGTACGACTTAAGAACAAATCTTAAAGTCGAAGAGCTAAAACACTAGGTCAAATGAGGACCTAGGTGCCAAAACCAAAAACGAAATTGAATAGAAAGAGAGATAGAGGAGTCGGCCAAGTTTAGAGAGAGAAGCTCTCAAATCTCTAAAACTTGGATGAATGAAATGTGAAGAATGAGGCTCCTATTTATAGGAGAGGTCTCACCTTCAATAAGGTAGTTTCCTCTTCTATAAAATATCACATATTCATAAGCCAATTTCCTCTTTTCCGTCATGAGATACACGGCCAAACAAGCCTTCTAGAAGCCTTGATTTGTTTCCTATTTTGTTCCTTCTCTAGGTTGGCCGACATTCCCTTATGCATGCATAGGAAATTTGTTTCCTCTTTTTCTTTTGGCAAGTATCTTGATACATTTATGCACAAAATATTCTCTCTTTCTCTTGGATAGTGGGCGCCTAAAACACTTCTAGAAAGGGCTTCTAGAAGCTTTTCCATTTGTTCATGACAACATGAAAAAGGCCCATTAAGAATTTTCAATAAAATTCTTATGAAATGAAATTAATCCACAAGGCCCAATAAAACTAATATTGGCCGAGTGATGCATGTCATCAAATGACCACATCAAAAAATTTATTGACATTCATTTCATCCTATGTCTCAAAAGACAAAAATACCCTTTTGACAATTTTCGTAAAACTTGTCTCGTTCT
Source organism: Urtica dioica subsp. dioica (assembly GCF_054948205.1). NCBI lineage: Eukaryota > Viridiplantae > Streptophyta > Magnoliopsida > Rosales > Urticaceae > Urtica > Urtica dioica. The sequence continues at coordinate 25,527,588 of NC_142762.1, forward strand.
TGTTTTGACTTAGCTTGTAGTTTAACTATTCCTACTCGATGTGATTCGTGACAGTGACCTCATGGATCCAAATGAACAAAGCTTGAGCTAAACACTTGGACTCAAAAGTTCACAAACGTTTTCCAAGTTTAGCTTAATGTCAACTGACTACACTAAAGACTTGACACTGAAAATCTCTTGGTTCAAATGAATTTATTTTCTACTCAAGAATTCAACCAAATTATGATGAGTGGATCCATTGAATATTATCTATGTTTACCCTTCATGAATATCATCAGCTAGTCGAGATTTATGAAATTACCATTTTACCCTTCTAGCTGTTATTTCCTCAACTCCTTTGTCGCTTGTGAATAAGTCAGAAACAATGTATTGACGAAGAGCTAACAAGACACATTGTTTCATCCAAAAGA
>NC_142762.1:30730597-30838097 GCF_054948205.1 Urtica dioica subsp. dioica
TCAAAGACAGGTCTTGGTGCTGTGTTAATGCAAAATGGCAAAGTAGTGGCTTATGCGTCACGACAACTCAAAAATCACGAGAGGAATTATCCTACTCATGATTTAGAGTTAGCCGCAGTGATTTTTGCCCTCAAGATTTGGAGACACTACCTGTATGGTGTTCGGTGTGAGATATTTACCGATCCTAAGAGCTTAAAGTATATTTTCACTCAAAAGGACTTGAACATGAGGCAAAGAAGGTGGCTAGAATTGGTAAAGGACTATGACTGTGGTATCCATTACCATCCCGGAAAGGCGAACGTGGTAGCCGATGCACTGAGTAGGAAAGATGATGCTTGACTATCGATGACGCAAACTTTATCTCCTCAACTCACTGATGAAATCAACAATTTAGGGGTTGAAATTGTCACACAAGGATTAGCCAATATGACCTTACAGTCAGATCTTTTTGAAAGGATCAAGGAAGCGCAAATGCGTAATCCGGAGATGTCAAAGTTGAAAGACGATGCATTGGAAAGCCAAGAGTCAAAATTTTCCATCTCGGAGAATGATGTGCTCTTTTTCGATGGAAGGATTTGTGTACCCAACGAAGATGAGTTACGAAGGCAAATTCTTACCGAAGCACATAAGACACCGTATTCAGTTCACCCTGGTTCCACGAAGATGTATCAAGACCTCCGAGAACACTTTTGGTGGAACGGAATGAAGAGTGACGTTGCAAAGTTTGTCAGTAAATGTCTTACCTGCCAGAAAGTGAAAGCCGAACATCAACGACCAGCTGGAGAATTACAGCCAATCGAAGTTCCTGAATGGAAGTGGGAACAAATCACAATGGATTTTGTGGTTGGATTACCTAAAACGGTTGAGGGTTATGATGCTATCTGGGTAGTGGTGGACCGTTTGACCAAGTCTGCTAGGTTCATCCCGATGAAGGTCACGTACTCCGTGGAAAAGTTGGCTGAGTTATACGTGAATAACGTGGTGAGACTGCATGGCGTTCCTCTTGTTGGAATTGATCTAGGGTTTAAGAAAAATTTTAACGCTTCGTTAAGCGGCGGAATTTTAAAAATTTTCTTTTTCATGTAAAACGGTTTTTACTAACCTAGACAAAGAGCAAGCACATGTAAATAAAAACTATTATGAGCTAAGAAGTTTACTAACCTTTCTTGAAGCTTGAACTTTGAGAAGCTTTTGGAAAGTTTGCAACGCTCGTCTCCCCTCGCAGCACGTCTCTCTTTCTTTCCTCGGCACCTCGAGCAACCACGAAAGTTTCTATCACTAAATCACTTGAAATAAAGGAATTAGTGAGTGGGCACTTTTAAACACTACGACTTAAGAACGAGTCTTGAAGTCGCAGAGCTAAACACTAGGTCAAATGAGGACCTAGGTGCCAAAACAAAAAAATCGAAAATAAACTAGAGAGAGAGAGAGAGGAAGGGGCGGCAACCACAAGTTCTAGAGAGAGAGGCTCTCAATCTCTAACTTATGTGGAATGAAAAAAATGAGAAGAATGAGGCTCCTATTCATAGGAGAGGTCTTACCTTCAATAAGGTAGTTTCCTCTTCTATAGAATATCACATATTCATGAGCCAATTTCGTCTTTTCCTCTTTGACATACTCGGCCAAGGTAGGCTTCATTAAGCCTTGGATTTGTTTCCTATTTTGTTACATGCCTAGCCTTTTGTCTCTCTCTTGGGCGCCTACCTCATTTCCTCTTAGGGGAAATTTGTTTCCTCTTTTTCTTTTTGGCAAGTATCTTCATACATTTATGCACAAAATATTTTCTCTTTCTCTTGGGTATGTTGGGCGCCTATCTCATTCAAGAAAGGCCTTCTAGAAGCTTTTCCACTTGTTCATGACAACATGAAAAATGTCCATTAAGAATTTTCAATAAAATTCTTATGAAATGAAATTAATTCACAAGACCCAATTATTTTAATATGGTCGAGTGACATTAAGTCATCAAATGAACTTGTCAAAAAATTTATTGACATTCATTTCATCCTATGTCTCAAAAGACAAAAATACCCTTTTGACAATTTTCGTTCTTGTTTTGATTTAGCGTCCAGTTTAACTATTCCTAATCGATGCGATTCGTGACAGTGACCTCATGGATCCAAATGAACAAAGCTTGAGCTAAAATACTTGGACTCAAAAGTTCACAAACCTTTTCCAAGTTTAGCTTAATGTCAACTGACTCCACTAAAGAGTTGACACTGAAAATCTCTCGGTTCAAATGAATTTATTTTCTACTCAAGAATTCAACCTAATTGTAATGAGTGGATCCACAGAATATTATCAGTGTTTACCCTTCATGAATATCATCAGCTAGTCGGGATTTACAAAATTACCATTTTACCCTTCTAGCTGTATTTCCTCAACTCCTTTGTCGCTTGTGAATAAGTTAGAAACAATGTATTGACGAGGAGCTAACAAGTCACATTGTTTCATCCAAAAGAGTCAGGACTCAATTTGGACACTGGCCAGTTCATTTATTCACACTCCAAGGAACAAAGCATGATGTGATATACATTACATTTCAGCAATCTCGTACATGAATTCCATATCTATGAGATCTTCACAAAGTTATTCATGATATTCTCACAACTTAGTACTTCACCAATAGGCCTTGTTCGGAATCACATAGTGAGTCCGAACTCTGACTTTCTCAAATGAGAATACTAAGAGTTTGTTCATGCAAATCTACATTTGTCTCTTCGTAAGTTGTTTAGTTTGTTTATGGACTAAAGACTAATGTTTTATCATAAAGCTTCAAACAGACACGGAAGAATGAATGAACGTTTCAACATTTTATTAATGGATAAGCAATTACAAGCAAGAGTCTTCATGAGACTTTATTACATCAAATGTACAATATAAAGATTACAACTCTTCTTGTGGGCACCATTGACAATACCTCTATCCATCATCTCTGATCGCGATGGTCATTTCACTTCTAACTTCTGGAGGTGCGTGCAAAAGTCGCTGGGATCGCAACTGAAGTTTAGCACCGCTTTTCACCCCCAAACGGATGGCCAATCCGAGAGGACGATTCAGACCCTAGAGGATATGCTAAGGGCATGTGTCATGGATTTTGGTGGGAGTTGGAGTAAGAGGCTGCCACTTATTGAATTCTCATACAACAACAGCTACCAAGCCTCAATCGGCGTTGCACCATATGAAGCTCTCTATGGGAGAAAGTGCCGATCTCCAATTCACTGGTTTGAAGCGGGAGAAAATAATCTCGAGAAAACAGATTTTATCCGAGACACAACAGAGGCTATCAAGAAAATTCGTGATCGAATGGGAACTGCCCAAAGTCGACAGAAAAGTTACGCCGATAAGAGAAGGCAGCCACTGGAATTTCAAGTAGGAGATTTGGTGTTCTTGAAGGTAGCACCTCTCAATGGTGTGATGAGGTTCGGCAAGAAGGGAAAGTTGAGCCCGATGTACATTGGTCCTTTCGAGATCATAGAAAGAATCGGAAAGGTAGCCTACCGTCTAGCCCTGAATCCCAAGTTAGCATTGGTGCACAATGTGTTTCATGTCTCGATGCTCAAGAAGTACCTACCTGACCCAACGCACGACTTAATCCAAGAGCCCATCGAAGTTCACGAAGACTTGACGTATGAAGAGAAACTTGTCCGGATTCTCGATCGCGAAGAGAAAGTTTTGAGGAACAAGGCGATTCCTTTGGTAAAAGTGCTTTGGAGGAATCACAAGATAGAAGAAGCTACTTGGGAACGGGAAGAAGACATGAAAACACGATATCCCGATCTTTTCAGAGATTTTTTTAGTATGTTCAAGTAAGAATTCTTATGTTTTTCTCGACTTTTGTTAATTTTCGGGACGAAAATTCTAATAAGTAGGGGAGATTGTGAAATCCCAATTTTTTTTAGCATAATTAAAAAGCTAAAATTTTTGTGTTCGAGTTACGTTAGTTTTTTTTTTTTAATAAAGTAGTAGTGAATGATTTATTTATGTGGTAGTTTTTGAAGTTTTTTTTTTTTATGTGTTCTTTATAGTATTTCTGAATTTAATATACTCTTTAGATTACAAAATATGGATATAATATATATATAAGTCATTTTACGTTTATATATATATATATATATATATATATATATAAGTTACTTATATGTATATATTCTTATGTATTAAAGTTACGTAATATATACTTATATATATTATCAATTTGTTTTTATATAAGTTATTCTATGTTTATATATATATATATATATATATATATATATATATATATATATATAATATATACGTATATAATCTATATGTCAAGCCTTTAGGTTAGTGTAGGTTAGGATATACGTATATACTTATATATTAATAATAATAATTAATATATTAATATTAGGAGTAGGATTAGGGTTTGGGCTTTTAGGATTTGGGCTTTTAGGGTTTATTTAAGCTATATTTAAACATCCCCTCATCTTCTTTTAACGCTTCTTCTCTGCTCTCTCTCCCCCATCCCTCTCTTGGTTTGAAAAATTCGTAGCTCCAATTAGGTATGTTTTCTTTTCTCTCTGGTTCGGATTCCCTGAAAACGGTTTCTTAAAACGCTTGTACTGGTTTCAAAAACATTGTTTTTGTGTTGATTCTTTTTGGAAACGTTAGTTTTAAGTGTCTTCTATCTAAATCTCCAATCAAAAAATATTTTTATGAAATACAGAATATTTTCCGATTATTTTCAAATCGGCGCACAGACCTGAGCCCAATTCTCGATTTTCAGACTTTAAACGCTTACTGTGGCTTCAACAAATTTGGTTTTGTGTTGATTGTTTTTGGAAAAGTTAGGTTTAAATGTCTTCTATCTAACATAATTGAAAAATATTTTTATCAAATACAGAATATTTTCTGATTATTTTCAAAACGGTGCGCACACAGTTTTTGACAAAAATTTTAAAGTTAGATTTTAGCACTTCTTTTATTTTTAATAAACAGTTAAAAAATTATTTTGGCCGTGATACCTTTACAAAAAGTGATCCAAATTATGTTTTATACCTACTCGAATATTTATAGAAGTTTTCTCAGAGTTTTAATTTTTTCACCGAAACCCTAATAGCCAAGGGTATTTTGGTAATTTCACTTTGAAAGTCGTTTTTGAAAATTTCCAGAACCTGAGTTGTCTTTAGAACTTCTTCAACAGTAGCTTAATAATTTTTTTCGCATCGATTAGGTTCCGAGTCGCGTAGCTTTTCCGACCCGTCTAGTTTTCCCGTGCCATCCTCGACCAACGGTCGAAATTTCCGAAACGAAGGTGAGAATGATCTCACTGCAACACGGATTAGTTAAAAAAAATATATATACTAAGTATTATGTGATATGAAGTATTTATGTATTGTGTGAATCTTTGTGTGTGTGTTTGTTCGGAATGTGCTTGGTATGATAGGATATGACGAGATGTGAGTTTATGTTATTATCTTATGCTCTGTATTAGAGTATCTATAACACGTCTTATCTTTCTAGCTATGTTATCATGTATGTTTTATCTTATGTCGCTCATGCTTTTAACGTAATGAACACGATTAATAAGTTAAGTAAGCAAGAGAGTCGTACCGCCTCGAACTATGGAGGTAATTAGAGGAATTTCTCGAGCCGAACTACGGGCTCACATAGAGAGTTCCTCATATGTTTATGTATGTGACGGGGCGTTCTATGGGAGGTCGCAGCCCCATGGTTCGTTACCAAAGTGTACACTGAAATTGGTACGGTTACTCTAGGGGACCCCCGAACTAAAATACGATAGACTTTTAATAGGGTATCTCATGTCACAGTTAAAATTTAAAGTACTAATAACTGGTTCATGCATTTTTATTTTCTTACTTATGTTTTGTGAGTTATAGTTATTCTCGCTGAGCGTTAGCTCACTCTATGTATATACGTCCGTGTTGTAGGTAAACAACATATGAACAAGTGAGGAGGGTGGAGCAGCGGCGGCGATAGCGAGAGGGTTGGGTTATGGTTGCCGTTTTCGAAAATAAAAGACTTCCGATTTACTTTCAGTTTTTCAATAATCCAGACCCAAGGTTTTATTTTTCTTATGGTTTAAGTTATGTTTTTCAATTCCGTTAAAGGTTACGACTTTATTTATGGTATTTATTTATAATGGTATTTTTGGGTTTTAGTTTCCGATTATGCAACTTCGAATTTTTGGTCGTTTTCGTTCATCAAGTTTTAAATGAAAATTTATTTTTAGGTTATGAGTTTTCAAACTTTATATTTTAAGTTATGTTTAAAAAAAAAAAAATTACCTCAAATTTTCTTAAGTTTTAAAAAGTAAGATGAGTAAGATGGTCCGAAAAGTCGGGTCATCACAATTGGTATCAGAGCAACGAACGTACGACCCCCTTCGCTATTGATCGTACGGCTTCCCCCTACTCAAGTAAGTTAGTACTTTTTTTGTTTACATCTTAGTCGTATTTTTTTTTACTTAGATGGAAAACATTCAAGCTGCTCGTGGACGAGGTAGAGGAAGGCCACGAGGCCGAGGTAGAGGAAGAGGTAGAGTTCCCGCTGATGTCCAAATGCAAGGTGCTCATCATGACGCTCCGTTTCCCGAACAACAGGGAGCAGCAGAGAATCCCAACGGTCCAGCCCCCGGACCTTAGCCAGCGGCCTAACCAGATCTTGCGGTACTCGTTACTGCATTGCTACAACGTATCGAAGCCCAAGAAATGGAGATACAAGAGTTGAGGAACCACCTCCCCCAAGTGAATGGAAATATGGGAGAGGATCAACAAGCACCACCAGTACCTCCTCGGGCTGTACCTCAGATGGGTCCAGTTGTTGTGGCTGATGATCTTTTCGAAAGGTTCAGGAGGATGAGAGCTCCAGATTTTGAAGGTTCCACTACAACACTCAAGTTCTGGAATTTTCAGAATTTCGGTTGAAAGTGCACAATTACGAAAATACCATTAAAGTCGAGAAATTAAATTTTTTGAAAAAAATTAAATCTATACAATTTATACTAAAAGCAAATAATATTTGGAACACTTCTTACTTCAGAGGCACATGAAAAATATGCTCAGATTATTAAATAAAAAATCAAAAGTATATGAGAGCAATATTGAATCTTTTTAAAAACTAAAAACTGTTTTGGAACAATTCTGCGCACTGTTTGGAGTTTATTCCAAATATATTCTATGTGTATTCGAAAATTCTAAAATTTGGACTAGATACCAAAAACATATAGAACTAGGTCATGTACGAACATTCGGTAAAAACGAATGTTTTAAGTATATAAACATGACGTTTTGTTTTAAAAAGAATTAAAGCGAAAACATGAGCAAATAACATGTGAATGTATACTCTGTAAAAAAATTAGATTAAAAAAATGTTTGTAACTATTTTAAAACGTGCGATTTTGACACTTCTTAAAAATGATTTCTAAACAGGAAATATTAAACCTAATTTTTCTTATGAAAAAACGAAATAAAAGCAAAAAAAAAAAAAAGAATAATTAAGGAAGTGAACTGACCACGAAACCTTAAAAGAAGTTAGAAAAACTCACTAACACTTCTTGAACAAAAACTTAGAAATTAAGGTGACTATTTGGGTGATTAGGGTTTTTATTTTTATTTTAGGGAAGAAGAGAAAAAGGGAAAGAGAGAGTGGGATGAGAGATCGTGAGTGAGAGGGCTAGAGAGAGCCTGAGGAAAAAGTGAGTGGAACAAAAAAAACTAACCTAATATAATCTAATAAAAAGTCAAAACAAATACCCATGCATTAAAATTATACGGTATAGTTATTTGATATTATTATCGTAATTATGTACTCATATGCCGAAAATTAGGCGGAAGACTTGGTCCCTATTATTTTTCTAACCGGACGAAAGATTTTTCAAAGCGGAGTAATAGAAATTCGTTAGCTACTTAAACAATAATAAACAACACGTACATGCATGTATATATTAATACCTGGATAATTTTTCTATTGAATTCAAAGGGCTACCATATATTCGTATAAATATATACATATAAATCATAACAAAAAACATATATATATATATATATATATATATATATATATATCTAGTGTATATATACAATCCAATATATATATATATATATATATATATTAATAATATTATATTGCCCACAACATACACGCATACCAATTACTATATATATACGTATATAACCATATCAATAAAAAGAATACCTAATATATACTTTTATTTCCTTTTGATATTTTTGGAATGAAATATAAATTTGACACCATTATGACATTAAATTTATATTATATATATATATATATATATATATATATATATCTTTAATTATATACATGTGTATCGTAGAAAAAGGAGAACTTAAAACTTAACCTATAAAATTCCTTAGGTTCTTTACTAGAGTAGATTTCGGGGTTCGACACTCACATTAGTTATGTGTGTGAATAGACATGTGTTTATATATCAATTGCGCCTCTCCACTTAGTACCAATTGGTTTTAAGATGGAATTTAACAAAAACGAGAGAGAATGAGGGATTTCGTTTTAGGGTTAATGATTTTGACGAGGAATAAGAGGGATTAAACAGATTTAACCTAACTTTGATTGCGATATTCGATGCGACAAGTCGCATCCAAAGTTCAATCAAACTAAAATCATTGTAAAATTTGGGCACGTCATTAATTGACGAAAATAAGAGAGAGAAATGAAGCCCACTCGGAATTTTGTGACATTTGAATGCAACAGCCCAGTTTCAATTTTGGATGCGACAAAATTAAAATCAATTAAAATGAGTGAAATTTGATTAAACTCGATAGCTCTTTAGGTCGCGACTTGTCGCATCCAATGATCATTTGGATTAGTCGTGTCAAAAAACTGTCCGAAGCTAAAAACCTAATTTTTCATAGTAATGTAAATGTATAAACAAGGTTTTGCAAAACTAAATCAGTTCTTGATTCTTTCTACATCCCTAAACTTTCTATGGTATCATCATTAAACAAAGTTTTGCAAACTGAATCAGTTTTATTTCTATTTTTTGTTTAATTAAAAGTGGTGATGTATAACTGTCCGAAGCTAAAAACCTAATTTGTCATAGTAATATAAATGTATAAACAAGGTTTTGCAAAACTGAATCAGTTCTTGATTCTCTTTACATCCCTAAACTTTCTATGGTATCATCACTAAACAAAGTTTTGCCAAGTGAATCAGTTCGTTATTTATATTTTTTGTTTAATTAAAAGTGGTGATATATAAAAAAGTGGATGATATTTTTTTATCTAGCTCTTTGCAATTTTTTTTCCTCTTAATTTTCTTTTGCAAAAATGGGTTGGTATTATAAATTATATTATCCTTATGTATTCATTTGAAAAAAAAATAAGACGTTTTCCAACAAAGATAATGAATTTTCATAATTATACATACATACATATATATATATATATATATATATGTATGTATATATATATATGCATACATTATATATTTACATACACTGAAACAAATATTTCATATTAATATACATTTTTCTAATTTTTTATTTATTTATTTTTCTGCTTTATGTATATAAGTATTTGTTGCAACTAGTTAATCATATAACTTTTTTTAAAGAACTAGCTCAAGTTTTATTTTATTAGGATAATAGTCCACCAGGCCGAAGTTAATTAAATTAATTATTCAGTTAATTAAATTAATTGAATAGTTAATTTAATTAACTGAACAGTTAATTTGATTAAATTTGGCCTGACGGGCTATTTTTCTAATAAAATGAAACTTTGACTATTTTTTAAAAAAATGGTGGACTATTGAGTTAATGGCCTAATTACCTCTTATTTATATGAGCCAACGACTAATTCAAGATTTTCAAGTCTCATGTGAAATTTACTCTGAAAATAAAAAAGATAGTAAGATATATGTTTATAACTTAGTATAAATTAGTGTGGAGTTATAATAGTCTTTCATTCTTAGTAAATAAACATTGCATTGGAAAACTAACTATGATAATATAACACTATCATAAATTTATATAAAAATATTACATTTTTTGCAACTAAACATTGCAACTTTACATTCTTAAAATTATGGTTATTTTAATAACAAACGGTACGTAAGAGCCACTCCAACGCAACAACATAACGCTATATAGAGCGTACAAAGTTCTCCAACCAAACGCCAAAAGCAACGGCATATTTGGTGTTAAATACAGTATCACGCTATATTTAGCATGGCACTGTGTACACGATATAAATTTTTTATTTTTTTTAAATTTATTTTATTAACCCATTAAACAAAAAATTTATATATATATATATATATAACTTTATTAATATTTATTAAGCTTGAATGTAATTTTTATTTCATTAAACATTCAATTAAAACATAAATTTAAACATAAATTACAAATTTCAAATTAAATACACAAAATAAACATAAAACTAAAAATAATAACACAAACTTAAAAGAAATAGTAAAAATATAAAACATACATAATTTAGTATTGGTAAGTAATGTAATTTTTATTTCAATTTTTTTATATTTTAATTTATTTTAAATATTGGTAAGTAATAAATAATTTTAATCACTTCATTAAAAAAAACAAAAAATTAGCGAAATAGCCAATTAAAACGTTGGCAATTGCTAAATAGCCAAGGTTTTGTAAATATTACGTAAATAGCCACTACATAAAAGCATTCAAAACCAATCAATAACAAGGAGAGAAATATTTAATGACATAACCATGTGTTCATAAATAATATAATAAAGCATAAAGAAAGAAAAGATTCATCCTATCTGAAATAGGCATATAATCCAGAAAATCTCGGCTCATAATGACACATCAACATGTTTATAAATAAATCCAATAAATGAAAGTAGTAAAACTAGTGGGAAATTAGATCATCAAATGGAGCATGAGCTTCTCTACAATTCGGGCTTGAATCCGACATTATTCAGCAAGCTCGAGCTCGTCAAAACTTGCGTGCTCCATCAGACCTGCTCTGCAACAAGAAAGAAGTTTGCTCAAGATTAATTATCCTTAAAACACTTTTAGGATATCTTTAATCATGAATTTTAAGGTACCATACCAATATTCTTCTTATTTTTCTCAAGCTCAGCTAAGTACACAGGACACTGCTCTTCCAATGGCCATCAGTGTTGTAGTGGTGACATTTACCAATGCTTTCACTATTCTTCTCTTTTCCTTTTCCCACTTCTCTTGATGTTTCTAATTTCCTTCTTGGCGGGACCTTTCCCCTTCATAATACTAGGGTGTACCTTAGATGATTCAGCACAAGAAGTCCAATTCTTCTTAGACTTTTGGGTTTTCGGCGAAGAACTCTTGTCAGCATAGTTAGCCGACCCTTTGTTCTTCCCATGTCGAGTGATAGACTCGAAAGTCTGTAACACATTCAATAGCTGAGACAGTCCATAACTCAACTTATTTATTATGTAGTTGGAATGTGGAATGTATGAAGTCAATCGAAATGGAATTCAGAATGATTCTCCCCTGAGTAACCTCATCCATCCCTACTTTTCGTCTCATCCATCAGATCAGAATCTAGGATATTTTCTTACTTTTCTCATATATTTAAGGAATCTAGATATTTGAGAATTATGAGGACAATATCTTATTTCCTTATTTAATGGAGAGAATATCTCTACCATTGAAATTAATTATGAGAGAGGATAAATGACAATATCTTATTTCCTTATTTAATGTAGAGATAATATCTCAACCATTATTATTCTCTCGTTTATTTAATTAGTTACCTGATTTCTTTTCCACAAATCTAGCAACTAATTAAATAGAGAATATTGGGTAATTAATATCTATAGTAGGCGCTCAACTTCTTGGTCATGGGCCAAGGAATTTCGAATTTTACAGTGTCCATAAGGCCCAACTTAAAATTCAATTAATTATTTAGTTGATCTAACAATAAATAATTAATTCCACAATAAATGTTTAATTCGGCAAATAGACAAATTTCCAAATGAATGGTGCTGAACAATTTTTAGCTGTGAGATTATAATAATAATCTTCATTATTACTAGAGAGTTCTTATTTATCTTTATCAGAGCCGAATCAAGGACTATGAACCTAGTAACATAATCTCCTATATTAAAAGACGAAATAGTCATTTCTCTTTTCAATCGATTCGTTCAATCTTGTTCAGTACTGCACAAAGTAATCGAAGATTGCACTCTACTTATTACTAGAATTATATTTAGTCATCGTGACGAGTGTTCAGGATCTAGTCAATTCGTGATCAAAATCCTCCAGGTTCAACCCATATCGAGTAAGGTCAATTATTCTGCGATACCTTTCTCGATATGTATATACCCTAAGCATCGTTGTTTCCCAACGAAAGATTCTTCCGTACGTTACTTACTACGAAATTGCTAGCAATCTATCCGTTCTGGAATCATCACTTAGGTGAGTGAACATTGACCTTCTTTCAGGAAGGCTTGATTCCATATCTGTCAACCACTTTCTTCTCATCTCACATTCCGGATTCCCAAGATATAATTATCCCAGCATCTCAGTAGCCTTTAATGAATGAGTCAAAGAACCCGACGATATTACCTGTAAGTCCATGATCACTTCAGGATTTAGATCAAGTCTCACTGTGACCATCATGGCGACCTTGGTTAGTGTGTCATAACGGTACTTAAACGACACATCAACAATCAAAATCTATCCAGGCTGCACACTTACCACAAGTACAGAATGCTCCAACAAAGTGATCAACCTTCACTTGTGTTCTACATATATGATTTTAGATACAACTATCATGGCATGTATCAATCATCGACCATGTTTTAACTCACCGCTCAAACTCAGATGCCCAGCATGTGGTTCATTTTAATGGTGATGCTATGGTAGATAGTTGTTATTGATTCTGATTCAGAAAACAACCCACTAATCATACGATGCTAATAAAGTAAACTTCTTATCCAAATCAGTAATCATTCATGTTTATTTATTATCTTCAGTGGGCAATATTCCTAACAATCTCCCACTTTGACCAGAGAAGATAAGGCAGTTTCCTTAGGCCATTTCATTCTTAGCCATCATACAACTGACGGCTTTGATGTTTGACCAGGATTGAGATTCCCATCTTATGGATTCTCACCTTAATCTATAATTATGTCGATTGATGTATGTCTCATTTAATATTCTTCCAGTTAATGCTTCTTTGCAAGTGATCTTTGACTTACCTCATAAGGTCAAGTCAAATTGTTCGTAGTAAATTAGTCTACTACAGAACACATTAACATTTTACATATCTTTTAGATAATCCACCAGAATTTATATCATTAAGATAATAAGTCTACCTATTCCAGGTGTACATCCCTTTGGAGCCAAAGCTAGTTGCCCATAGCATGTTTCAATCTCATCACCACTAATCATAGTGTGATTTTATTGAACATATTTATAAGAACTTCTATTGACCTATTTCCATTACTTGGTTATTTATAGTTGCTCCGTATCAGTCGTGTTCATATTCTATATACACAAGGATCTACTATATTTTAATAACTAAAAGTATCTCGCTATTTCCAGAAAGTCTTAGGGGCTGTTTGGTAGTTAATTCAAACAGTTTTTTGTTTTTTGTTTTCTATTTTTTGTAGTTGTACGGTAAAATATTTTTGCAGTTTTTTTCAAATAACTGTTTGGTACATATTATATTTTTATTATTGAGAAGCTGAAAAAACAAAATTACTATTTGGTACATGAATCTGTTTTCTAACTCAATTATTTTTTTAACATATATTTAAATACACAAAACATAAATATGACATTGTAGTCTAAATTATATACAATCATTTTTTTTACATTATAAACATAACATCATGCATATTGACTCTACATATCTTGAGCTATAAAATCTCTAAACTCCGTATATAAACGTCGAGCTTGTGTAGGTGCGCCTGTGTACGGCGGTCCGCCAACTTCTGATGCACTTTGACCTCCGACTCTTTCAGAACCTTCACCTTCAATATCCTCAATAGGAACATCTTGATTCCATCTTGTAAGCAAATGGTCTTCCTTTGCATACATTTTTTTTTATTAAATTATGTAATATAAAGCATGCCATAACTATACGAACTTGTTTGTGTAACGATGAGTGCATGTAGTTAAAAATTTCTTCTGGTCTACTCATTTGTCTATTTTGTCAGAACTCGGATAACTGATAATGTGCGGTGCGGTACGGTGACAAAAAACTTGGCTCGTTAGGAAATCCGTTATCCACGACATAGTATTTTCCTCCACAAATATGCAAACACACTAATAAAACTAAGCAAAGAAATCTCACAGATTCAACAACAACAAAAGTATTACAGAAATACATACAAACACAGTAATAACACTTAGCAACCAAGTCCCACATCTTGATTTTGGATTTCTAATTTTGATCGCCTTTTTAAAACTATAAAGCATAAGAGAATAAATAGTACCTTCAGTCAAACGAATACAGAGGTCAGTCCTCTCTTGGGAAACTGAAGAGATGCTTCAGAAATGCTCCTTTATCCAACTTTCCTGATTTCAAGTTGAATATCTGGATTAGAACACGGTATGCACATATGACCCTTTTTTTTTTTTTTGGCTAGCAACACAGACTTTGTATTTACTATATACATATGTATATGTATGATTTTTTTTAAAATCTGGATATGGATATGCATATTGTTTTCTCAGTAAGGTCTCCAAAAAGAAAACTACTCTACATAGAATATCTATAACATAGTTAATAAACACAGCCGCTCCCCCAACTTTCATCCTCAGGCCGCCACGTGGCGTCGCGAGGAGGCGACACGTGGCAGCCTTTTTTTTTTTTTGTCTTTCCGTTTTTTTTTACCTTTCCGTTTTTTTTTGCCGTTGCCTTTCCGTTTTCTTTTTTGCCTTTGTCTTTCCCTTTCCGGTTTTTTTTTTTTTTTGTCTTTGCCTTTGCCTTTTTTTTTTTCTTTTTTCTTTGCCCTTTCGTTTTTTGTTTTGTTTTGTTTTTTAGCTTTTTTCTATTTTGTAAATTTTTTATTTATTTATATTGTTTTTTTTCTCCCTCTCTCATCAATATATTTTGTATAATTTTTTTATGTATTTTATAATCATAATTACGGATACTATATTATACTACATCAATAACATACATTATTTTGACTGTATGTTAGTTTTAAATTTTCTTTATTAAATTATATTTCTTTTTTTCTTTGATATTTATTTCCCTTTACCTTATATGTGTCTCCATATTTCATTGAAAAGCGAACGCAAGTCTTATTTACCCATGAAAGTCTAATCGATGTATAAAATAATTTTTTAACATTTTATTATTCGTTCATGATTTTTAAGGATTTTTTCTTAATTATACTATATCGTTTTCTTTTTTTGAGGTTTTTTTCAATCTATTTTGTAAATCTTTTTTTTTATGTATATTGTTTTTTTTTCTCCCTCTCTCATCAATATATTTTTTATCATTTTTTTATGTATTTTATAATCATAATTACTGATACTATATTATACTATATCAATAACATACATTATTTTGAGTGTATGTTAGTTTTATATTTCCTTTATCAAATTCTCTTTCTTTTTTCTCTTTGATATTTATTTCCATTCACCTTATATGTGTCTCCATATTTCATTGGAAAGCGAATGCAAGTCTTATTTACCCATGAAAGTCTAATCAGTGTACAAAATAAATTTTTTACATTTTATTATTCGTTCATGATTTTTAAGGGTTTTTTCTTAATTGTCGATTTCTTTGGTGCCCATTGTTTACGAATCTTGATAACACAAATTAACATCTACAAATTTTACTTGCTATTATCATTTATAATATGCTAAAATCATTCGCACGTAGCGCGATGCTAAAACTAGTTACAGTAAAAAGCAAACTTTCGTTAGACACGCCAAAACTTTGACATAATCACGTTAATACCAAATCTGTATATATGGGTATTTTAATTTTTTTTATAAAAACCCTAGAATTTCCTATGTTCGTTTGACCAAACCAATAATTAATTAGCTCGTTTTATAGCCTTGGTTAGAGAATACCTTGAATTTTCACAAGAGCGATTCCGATTGGAAGAGATCCGCGGAGAAAATTCAAGCGAGAAAGAAAGAGTTGGTCGGAGAGATTGAGTCACTTGGGCTGAGAAAGACACCGGAGAGATCGGGGAGGGTCGAGAGAGCGATGAGAAGTGGTGAGGAAGAAGATGATTTGAGAAAAAAGAAAAAGATAAAAAAAAATTAGGGAAAAAGAATGATGAACTGGAGAAATGAGGAAGATGTCGAAAGAGTGAGAGAGAGAGAAAGAGAAAAGTTGAGTCAAAAATTTACAAAACACCTTTTTTGGCTTTTCTAATTCTTTTGATATATTTAAAAAACAACTTTAATAGTTTTTAATCACATTAGTTGAAAACCAAAGCCAAGCACCCACTTTCCATTTTGTTTTCTATTTTTATAGTTTGAAATGTTAAAAACGCTTTTTGAAATGACAAACAAACAGAACCTTAGTGTTACAACACTTTACTATTTCTCGGAAATTTACCATTGTCAGAAGTCTAATTATTAGGCCTTTTAATTACAATGTCTTTAGCTTCGAAAATCGAGCTACATACCTTATATCAATAAGTATATTTGAGACTACACGGAACGAGTTTATCGTTTCTATACATCAAAATATAGAAACAGTCAGCTCAGTCAATGTACTGGTGTCATAATTTGGTCCATCATTCAAACGGTAATGACACATGTTTTGGAGTCATAATAATCGATCATTCTCAAGATATCGATTTCTTTTAACAAACCTTCATATACAATCATTCATGGTTTGTCCATCACTTGGATCAACTTTTCATATTTCAAAAAGTTTTAGTAATCAAACCACTATGATCCATGCCATAAATTTTTTAGAACTTCATCCATAAAGGACAGTTCATCTTCCACTCAGAAGATCCCGATGAATTGGTTCGTGGTATCAGAAAGAAGAGTACGAACATCGCCAATGTCTCTTCTCAAAGGCTCGATCCCTTGTCTGCCAAACAGCTCATTAGTAGCTCGAACTCATTCATTAATCTATTTATAGATCTATCTTTTCCATTAAGCCAATGGCTTAACTGGTAGATCTACAAAATACGGGTTTATGACTTTAAGTAAGTTAGTTTGATCTTCAGTGATACTTCACGATCATATCTTTTCATTTAAAAAAATATATTGTTGATGATAGTTACAAGGATCCTTACAAAGATGCACTCACCTATTGATTTTAGTGGCAAGTTAATTACCAAGTATCCTTCCATTCAAATTATTGACTTATGTGGTAAGGCAATTATTAATTATCATTCCACTCATATTATTGAATAACAGCAGATTTGTTCCAGTTAAGGTTGCCATCATCAATGATGGCTTCAATCCTGTGAAGGATGCTGCTATTTATATATTGATCAATAGTGGCTAGATTCATTTAAAGGTTGCTCCCACTTAATTATGGAACAACAATGGCTAGAATTCGATCAAGGATGCTCCCACTCAATAATATGACTAACAGTGGCTAAGTTTCAATTAAGGATGCTCCCACTCAACCATTTGATTAACAGTGGCTAGGTAACAATTAAGGATGCTCCCACTCAATCAATGTGAATATTAGTGGCTAGGTTCCAATTAAGGATGCTCCGACTTATTCAATTTATCAGAGATTTATAACTTAGAAAATATAATTGTGCTTACATATAGTATATGAACGGAAATCAAAATCATTCACATTCTATATCATTCAATTCTATGGCAAAGGCATTCATTCATATTCAAATATCATAAAAGCATTCAAAAATATATCAATAACAAGGAGATAAATATTTAATGACACAACCATGTGTTCATAAATAATGTAATAAAGCATAAATAAATAAATAAAATTCATCCTATCTGAAATAGCCATAAGAGGCTATAATCCAGAAAATCTCAGATCCTAATGACACATCATCATGTTAAAAAATAACTCCAACAACTGAAAGTGATAAAACTAGCAGGAAATTAGATCTTCAAATGGAGCATGAGCTTCTCTACAATTCGGGCTTAAATTCGTCATTGTTCAGCAAGCTCGTCAACACTTGCGTGCTCCATCAGACCTGCTCTGCAACATGAAAGAAGTTTGCTCATGACTAATTATCCTCAAAACACTTTTAGGATATCTTTAATCATGAATTTTAAGGTACCATACCAGCATTCTTCTTGTTTTTCTCGAGCTCAGCCAAGTACAATGGACAGTGATGGAATTTACCAATGCTTTCACTATTCTTCTCTTTTCCTTTTCCACTTCTCGTGAAGTTTCTACTTTCCATCTTGGCGGGACCATTCCCATTCGAAGTACTAGGGTGTGCCTTAGATGACGCAACACCAGAAGTCCACTTCTTCTTGATTTTCGGCGAAGAACTCTTGTGAACATAGTTAGCCAACCCTTTGTTCTTCCCATGTCGAGTGATAGACTCGAAAGCCTGTAACTCATTCAATAGCTGAGACAATGCATAACTCAACTTATTCATTATGTAGTTGGATGTGAACTGTATGAAGTCACTCAAAAGGGAATTCAGAATGATTCTCACCTGAGTAACCTCATCCATCAGAGCCCTATGGAGTTCAGCTGCGATCAAGTAGTACGTCATTTTCATGACATGATCCCTTACCGGAGTTCCCGCAATCATCTAAGTGCTCGTGCACTTACGAGTGAGTTCACTGTGGACTTGCTCCCTCAGCATCCCAAAAATTTCTTGCACCGAGTCAAGGATCTCCACGCCGGTCTCTTTTCCTTCCATCAGATATTCTTGCAAGGATGTAGGTCATGGATTTGTTATTGGCCATGGTCCACTTGTCATAGTCTTCCCTCAAGTTCTTGGAGGCAGCACGACCAACATAAGTAGGTCTATCTTTAGTGAGGATAAAATGGATGCTTTCACTCACCAGCACAATGTTCATGTTTGACTTTCACTTAGGGAAGTTTTCACCAGTGAGAACGTCTTTCGACAACAAGGTCATAATAGGGTTCCACATGGTTACTGAATATATAAAAGCAATTTTATCAGCAATATGAAAATAAACAACTATAAATTTAATTTAGGAAATAAAAACCATAATGCAATCATGCACGGGATAAAATACTAAGCAAAAGAACCCCGTTTTATATTCCATGGTAATTCAACTAATAGGCACAATCCGTCTCACTAGGATGACATAACGAAGTGCACCTAGTGAAAATGAGAATCATCTTAGATTAGTGAGCAATCACAGTATATGTACATTCATAACTATGCTCACTAACTATCAGTTTTATAGGAATCTTTAGCCACATGAACAACCATCGATTGTTTCATGCATGAGTCGACCCAACATGTCAGCAGAAGAAAGCTTAGCTCATACGCCTTGGAGAAGTTCTAAGCCACGCAGAGATCCACTCCTCCCACCTATCGCCATAGACACAACCTTGGTATTAGAATCAGAAAAGCTCTTCCGTTCGGAGTAGACCACCATGGCATTCAATTAAGAAGACCTGCCGGTCACGAAGGGATCTTTCATCATCATGGTGTTGTCATCAATGTTGGAGGTCTATTACTCAATATAATTTTAATATTTTAATTTTCCTAGTATTAAACATTAATCTATTTGATACACTTGGGTTTACTAAATCATATTAAAAACCCAAGTGCTTCTAAGCTACCCTTAAAAACATGAGTTTCGATATAACTTAATTATTAGGAATTTCGTGACATCAAGTCTTGATTATCCTAATAGTATTCCATCACGGAAAAGCTCCCAGTAGGGTAGGAAAGACACTAGGCCTTTCAACAACCTCTCAGCTTAGCCTCTTATCGGCTTGATGACAAAGCTCTCCGATCCGTTCAACTAATTCATTAAAACTATCCTAATCCAATTAGATAATTTAAATAAATGAAAGTCCATGATAACCATTAACCCACGAAAGAATTTCTAAGTTATAGCATACAAACATGGCTAAGTAATTAAATAAACAAGCAAACATGGTTTGATTCGGTTTGATCGTTTCCTATTTGATCCTATAAATAAAAACAAGATGAGATCCATACAATTGGCCCATGGATTCGGTTTGGGCCCAATCTATGTCTCATGAAAAATAAATCAATACAAATTATTTATTTTTCCATATTTTTCAAAAATAAATTAATTTAGGGCTCTATGTCTCATTGAAAAATAAATCGATATCATAATCATTTACTTTTCTATGTTTTAAATTAAAAAAATCGTTAAGCTCCAACCCATACAATTAATTAAATAAAACATTTAAATAATAATTTTTTTAATTAGTGAACCCGTGGGCCCACTTGGCTACCTGGCCTTGACCCGGACGAATCCCACCAGCCCTAACGAGCCATGGTAGGGCTGGACTTGTTTGAACAAGAGCCGTCACAAAGGACGGCTCAGAGGAGGGCCGTGAGGCCGTGGCCGTGGGGTTGGGTGGACGGCCTTGTGCTCGTTCGTCCATCGCCTCGCCGCCGTGGTCTCGTGAGCCGTCGGGGCTGCTCTGGGTCTTCGATAGGTTATGGGTTTATGGTCGTGATCACGGTTCGTCAATCGTCGGATTACAATCAATAATAAAATTACATAAAACCTATACGCTTTGAATTTCGGGTGTACATAAAATCTAAAAAGAGAGAATCAAACATTCTACGATCAAACCAAATAACAATTCACATATCTTCATATTGAATTGAATGAAAAATATAAACACATATAATTTCATTCAAACCATATTAAATTTAATTATCATAACGAATCAATTAATTAAATAAATCATCTAGCTCTGATACTACTTGTTAGTAATTAATTCAACTCATCATAACCATGCGGAATAAAATAATTACGCTACTTAGCTAATTAATTAAGGTTATTTAATTAATATCAAACCATGAGAGCAGTTGTCAAGCAACCGAATTAAATAGACGAGTTATCAGAAAACTTACAGGTTTCTCCTTAAGCTTCTGAAACGGGTTCACCTTCTTCTTCTCAACTTCCTCTCCAATCTTTGAGCTCCGATCTGATCTCCCGGAACGTAAACTCTGGATGACACCGTAGTCTTCCGAAACGTAATCTCTGAACGAAAATCTAATTATGGAGTTTCAGATTTACTCTTATATTTCTAATAATGGAATCACATAATTCTGAGGGAGAGGGACAAAGAAAAAAATATGTCAACCTCTATGATATTGGGCGAAGTTTTTGCTTCTTCGGTTGTGTTGATTGTCTCATTAACCCCTATTTATAGTGGTAGAAATGAGATATTCTAGTAAGCTCCTAGAGATATTTATTCTTCTTTATTTTTACCTATTTTGTAGTTAAGCATGAACCGTTGGATCTTGACTATGAATCCTACTTTTTCTCTCATCCATCATATTAGAATCTAGGATATTATATTTTCTTATTTTTCTCATATATTTAAGGAATCTAGATATTTGAGAATTATGAGGACAATATCTTACTTCCTTATTTAATGGAGAGAATATCTCTACCATTATTATTCTCATAGTTATTAGGAAATTAATTATGAGAGAGAATAAATGACAATATATTTTCTTATTTAATGAAGAGAGAATATCTTAACCATTATTATTATCTCTCTTATTTAATTAATTATCTAATTTCTTTGCCACAAATCTAACAACTAATTAAAGAGAGAATATTGGGTAATTAATACCCATAGTAGGCACCCAACTTCATGGTCATATGCCAAGGAATTTCGAATTTTACAATGTCCCTTAGGTGAGTGAACATTGATCTTCTTTCAGGAAGGGTGGATTCCATATATGTTAATAACTTTCTTCTCAGATCACATTCCGGATTCCCAAGACATAAGTATCTTAGCGTCTCAGTAGTCTTTAACGAATGAGTCAAAGAACCCGACGATATGACCTAGAAGTCCATAATCACTTCAAGATTTAGATCAAGTCTAACTGTGACCATCATAGTGACCCTGGTTAGTGTGTCATAACGGTACTTAAACGACACATCAACAACCAAAGTCTGTCCACGTCGTACACTTACCGCAAGTACAGAATGCTCCCACAAAGTGATCAACCTTCACTTATGTTCCACATATATGATTTTAGATACAGCTATCCAGGCATGTATCAATCATCGACCATGTTTTAGCTCATCGCCCGAACTCAGATGCCCAACGTGTGATTCAGTTTAATGCGGAGGCTATGGACGATAGTTGTTATTGATTCTAATTTAAAAAACAACCCACTAATAATATGATGCTAATATAGTAAACTTCTTATCAAATTCAGTAATCATTCATCTTTATTCATTATCTTCAGTGAGCAATATTCCTAACACTTCTACCTCACAGTCGGAACAGATTACTAAGCCTGCTCCAGAAGACGAAGAGAATGAAGATGAAGATGAGGACGAGGAAAAAAATGTGGCCGATAGTGGTGAAGATGAAGATGATGAAGGTTCTGTTGAGACTCCTACTTTCTAGAGTCTCTCTTTATTTGGTCTGTACTATCTGAATATTTGGTCTCCTTTAGTTGTTTATGTTCTGGTTGATACACTCATTGGCTTCTCTTTATGATCAGTCTCTGATCTCCTATTCGGTATGTGTATTCACACCAATGTTTAAAATATCGATACCGATACTCATACCGAGGTTCTTATTTTACGGATATAACGATGGATATTCTATGACAATTTTAATACCGACTACCGATTATATCGGTGATATATCGATTATCGACGGATATATCGACAAAAATCTTATAACAAAATATAATAAAATATGTACCACTATTTATATTTTAAAATATCTAATAAAACAATCAAATTTAAAATATAACTATAACTTTTTTCTTATAGATATACATTATTAATATTTACATTTCTTTCTCAATATTAAAAAATGTAACAAAATATTTTTCAAAGAAATTATTTTTCTACTACATTACAAATATTCTTTAAAATAATAAAAAGGAATAGTATTATATATATTTAATTATTTAGTCTATTAGTAAAGATATTATATATATATATATATATATATATATATATAATACGTTATTTGTGATACATATATTTATATGTATAATAAAATATAAATAAGGAAATATTAATAATATCATTCTACTAAGTAAAATTAATAAGAAAAAGATATAAATAATAAGAAATCATAAATAAACAAAAGACAAAAAAAACAAAACAAATAAAACGATATTTTCAAATTTGGATAATATTTTGTCGATATTTGTTGATATTTTGGATTTTTAACTACTAAAAAATATCGGTATTTTATCGATATTTATAAAACGATAACGATTACAACGGATATTTTACCGAGACTCTTCAAAATTGGATATATCGATGATATATCACCGATATATCCTGATATTTTGAACATTGATTCAGACTATGTTGATTGTGGTGATTATCTGTTGTTTGCGTCAGTTCTCGTGTGCTTATTCAGATATTTGTCTTCCCTTGTTTTGGTTTATCCTTGTCTTTGATATGTTTTTGAGGCAATCAGGGGGAGAGGTAGTCTATTTGTCATTTAGTTTGACTTATTTGATTGCTAGTCTCTTGGTATCATGTCATTTATTTTGACTTAAACTTTATCTGACTAAGAACTTCTCTAGAAGTGCTTGCCTAAAAAATAGCCAAAGGGGGAGTTTGTTGCTACGTTATGTGTTGGCTTATTTTTTTACTACAAGTTGCTGAGGAAAGATGTCGGACAACATGCTTCAGGATTTGTAGATACATATTTCTCTTTTTGCGCAGACTGTAATTCTGGCAAGTTTCTTCTGCCACAACTTATCACTGAAGACTTTCCTTGATGATCTTCATGCGTTTATGGGTGAGGAAACCCTAGATTGACTTCTAGACTTATATGACTGCTATAAAAGCCGAGTGCTACCCCATTAGCTATTCTTTACGCTTTATCAAATATTTAGGGTTCCTAACCGTACATATGATCAGCGGACTGGGAAACTATTTATTTTGATAAGAGCAGTGTAATTCTCCAAACATTATTCCAGAAATCTGAGTGTCTGTGAGATTAAGTTTTGTGATTGCGTGATTGAAGTCTTTACGTGTGTTGATATTGAAGCTGACCAAGTATCGAAGCGTGCTTGAAGAGTGGAATCGAGAGGGGTCTCAAATTTAGGGGGAGTCCTGATTTGGTAATCACTTGTAGTAATAGTTCTAGGGCATTGATTCCGGTGTTGTTCATATAAGTCCATTGTTTGTACTATTTTCTACTTGATAGTGAAATATTTTTCATTGGCTGAGAGCCCTTAAATGTAGATGACATTGCACCGCACTGTGTAAATATATTATGTGTCCTTTATTTTACGCACTGGTTATTTTATTATTCATTATCTGCATCAGAGCAAGTTGTCGAACACATTGACTCTACATTGTGTACGACATCTTCTCTCTCTCAACATAATTTCATGAAATTTGTAATTAAAATTATTGAAATGCACGAGTTTAATAGTAGACAATTTCCGTGATATACAAGATATCAAGAGGTTTTGTATGTTAACTAAATGATATATTTTGGGATATTTGTATGATATTTAACTTATATGTGTTTTTTTTTTTTTTTATAGTTTATGTAAGCTATAGGGGCTGCCGATGGCATTTATCAGTACACTAAATCGTGGTATATATCAATGCACTGAGGTTTCTAACTAAAGATTGACGCCGTCGCTTCCAAATATTAAAAAAAAAGTATAACTTCAAATTTAAAAAGGCGGCTAAATTTCAATGTTTACAATTTACACGTGCTCGTAACATTTGTTTCAAACCAAAATTTCTAAACTAAACAATTATTTTAAAATCAATTAATTTGTGTTAAATATCGAAATTACATATTTAAGAGCGCAAATACAATTTTCTATACATAATCTAGCAAGTTAAATATACAATTAAAATCAATAAATTTACAAATAGTCAAGTTTATTTAAAATTATAAAAATAATCAAACTTACAAAATTCGTAATGTCTACAACTTTTTGTTGGTTCCGAATATAAAATCGTTACCAAAGTAATGATAAAGAGTTAAAATGGGAATAAGGAGAACACTATATTGGGAGAAAAGTTCTTTCTCTTTGCTTAGAAGATAATATGTCAAATACAAGTTTTTGAGTTGAAATGAAATGCATACAACTATGGCTATTTATAGGAAATGAAATACTACATTAAAATCCTTGCTCATCAAGTTTGCTTGCTCATCAAGTTTGCTTACTCCCCAAATTTGTAAAGACTTGCTCACCAAGTTGAGCTTATTAATCTCGCACTTTTCTGCCTCGTGTATAAATGTAAATACACAGTGGATCTCATATTTAATCTAGAGGCGTCAATATTGAGAAATACACCAACTAACTCTACAGAAAAAAATAAAGAATGTTGTAATATCTAATTGTAAGGTCTTAATAATCAGCCTTGTAATTTTCTATTGCATGTGTCCATGCGAAAGACTTGACAAAGTTTTTTATTCTCATTTGACTTTGAACCGCTATAGACATTACCATGTAATAAACTGTGTGCATGATCCTCTAACAATTAATATCCTTCAAAAACGGAGTATTTGAAATCCACCACGACCGTCACCACATAAGGGATTTCCACGTTGTCTTTTCTTAACATCTCTATAAAAAGATCTTAATCATAAGGGATTTCCACATTATCTTTCATAAAATCTCTGTACATAGATCTTAATAAGCATCATAAGCGATTCCATCACTCTGTTGCTTTAACATCTGTTCAGATTTCTCTCCCGACAATGGTGAAAGACGGAGAATGGCAAGGAAAAGTGTCGGCGAAAGTGAGAGGCGCAACGGCGGAGCAAGTCTGGCCTCTGATTGCGGATTTCTTCGGCCTCGACAAGTGGCACCCCGGCGTGGACACTTGTCGCCGTCTGGACGGTCCGGGAGGGGCGATCCGCTACTGCGAGAGGAGGGTAAGGCATGAGACGACTGGTGAGATCATAGCCGTTAGGTGGGCCAAGGAGAGGCTGATCGAGACTGATCCGATCGAACGGCGACTGAGATACGAGGTCCAGGAGAACAATGTGGGGTTCCGACAGTGGATCGCCACCGCCCAGGTGGTGTCGTCGGACGCAAAAGGGCAGAGCGGTAATTACGGGTGCGAGATCATATGGCTGTTCGGCGGAGAGCCCATGCAGGGCTGGACTTACCAACAGATCGTGGCGTATTATGA
Source organism: Urtica dioica subsp. dioica (assembly GCF_054948205.1). Taxonomy (NCBI): domain Eukaryota; kingdom Viridiplantae; phylum Streptophyta; class Magnoliopsida; order Rosales; family Urticaceae; genus Urtica; species Urtica dioica. The sequence goes on from NC_142762.1 coordinate 30,756,804, forward strand.
CTCGTCTCTCACAGGCATCGCTAAGAATATAGAACACGCTCTTCTCTCTATTGCCTCGCATAACTAGAAGTTGACTTTTATTTCTCTTTCTCTCTCGTGCATCGTATTCATGTTACGTGCACGAACTATAGGTCGTCATTAATTATAGTGTATTTTTTATACGTTTATTTTAAACATATTTCATGCATGTTGTTGTCTTAATTTGAGTTTGACGAGTCAACGATAGCTCTTCCTTATAAAACTTCGTTTTTCGTTTTCCGATCTCTCTCAATTATCATGTCATCGGTTAGGTTGGGTTGTGCAAAACTGCAATAACTATATATACAGTTGTGGCAGAGATCATCAGATCCTGTGATTGCAGTTTTATCCGAGGGTTTGAAATTTGATGCCGACAAAATATATATAAACATATATATATATATATATATTAGTAGTTTAATTTTTCAAAAATACGGATATAATTTTTGGAGAAATTGAAATGACTGACTACGAGTTTCAGAATTAGTAATTTACCGTATTTTTTATTTATTTTGTACGGAAAATATACCCGCAGACATTTCAATCAGTGTTAAAATCTGTCATACATTTTTTTTTTAAATAAAAAAAATAAAAGCAGTTTACATATTAGTAAACACATATAATGCTGCATTAACTAACGTTAAATTTAGTATAAAATAAATACACTTGACTGAAGAGAAATTTTCCTCCCTTCTGTTGAAAGAAAAATGAAAGAGTCGAAGTACTGATTCATATGGATTTTAATATGGGTCTAAAGTTATTATGCTTACTGAATTTCATAAGGTTTTGGGAGTTTGGTAATGCTTCTCCATATTAGAAGCACAAGTGGCATGGGAAATGGTTCATGTGTTGCAATATGAGTCTAAAGTTAGTATGCTTCATTAATTTCATAAGGTTTGGGAGTATGGTAATGCTTCTCCATATTAGAAGCACAAGTTGCATGGGAAATGGTTAAGGTTATTAGTTAGGCTAATCTAAAAAAAGTTGTGTCGATATGCACTAAGACAAATAAAGACTTTGGATGTGACTTTTGTCCAAAGCTCAAAAAATCGCATCCAATAATAATGCGACTTTGGAAGCGACAAAAATTGCATCCAATCCTCTATAGCTAAAGCTACTGGATGCGACTAATCTTATAAGAAAAATCATGATTTTTTTATGCAACATATTTTATGCGATTATCGATTCCGCCAAAACATAAATTGCGGGAATTGATACATTTGGATGCGACTAGTCGCATCTAAAGACTTTCCCGTCAAAGCGCGGGAATTCTTTAGATGCGACTAATCGCATCCAAAAGTCATTTTCCGCACTTTAACGTGTTGTTTTTAGATGCGACAAGAAACCGTTTTATTTATTTTTAAAATTAATATTTATATAAATATATTATGGTAAAATAAAGTAATTTCGAAAATATTATAAGACATAATATAATTTTTTATATGAAATATAATAAAAATTATCATAATTTTTTCATAAAAAATACAAATAAAAGAGTTGCTAAATATAAAAATATTACTTCTTGCGTGATTTCTCGACAAACAGCTCTGCTACTGTCCTCTTGCGTTTTTCCTTCCTCTTGTGACGATGCTTCCGTTATTGCTTGCACGATCTCGCTAGTGCTTTACACGAGCTGGCATAATCCATTCTACCTCTGTAGATACTGGCATAATCTGAGCCCTCGCAGATACGACGCAGAGGCAGTAGTCAATAACGTGGTCTGTGGCTCGGAGTTGGGTCAGCGGCGTGGCTTGCGGCTTATCGTCGGATCAGCAGCTCGATATCAGGCCAGTGGCGTGGTATATTCGGCTCGGTGTCGGGTCATCGACGTCCTTTGCGGTTCGCAGAGAGGCAGATGAGGTTAGAGAGTTAGAGACAGAGATAAGCATAGAGAGTTAAAGACGTAGAAAGGTAGAGAGAGATTGAGAGAGAGAGAGAGAGAGAGAGAGATAGATTGAGAGAGAGAGAGAGAAGGCAAGGCATGACAGTGTTGTCAATGGTGCCCACAAGAAGAGTTGTAGTCTTTATATTGTACATTTGATGTAATAAAGTCTCATGAAGACTCTTGCTTGTAATTGCTTATTCATTAATAAAAAGTTGAAACGTTCATTCATTCTTCCGTGTCTGTTTGAAACTTTATGATAAAACATTAGTCTTTAGTCCATAAACAAACTAAACAACTTACGAAGAGACAAATGTAGATTTGCATGAACAAACTCTTCGTAGTTTGCTTAAAACGATATATTCGCAATCTAAGGGTCAAATGCCTATTGACCTCAGTACGATTATTATGAGAATCTATGATGTCTAGTTATGGAGCATTGAGAGTTGGAGACTCTATAGTTCTTCTAGGTATCTTCTAAAGGTACTGAATTGACCAGTGTACTTCTAGAGACAAAATAAGAACAAACCATTTAACCTCTTATGTCTCGAAATCACTACATATGAATTGCATCGTGCTTACCTTAATCCTGAAATGAGACATGCCATTTCACAACTTACGTATTCTCATTTGAGAAAGTCAGAGTTCGGACTCACTATGTGATTCCGAACATGGCCTATTGGTGAAGTACTAAGTTGTGAGAATGTCATGAGTAACTTTGTGAAGTTCTCATAGATATGGAATTCATGTACAAGATTGCTGAAATACAATGTATATCACCTCATGCTTTGTTCCTTGGAGTGTGAATAAATGAACTGGCCAGTGTCCGAATTGAGTCTTGACTCTTTTGGATTAAACAATGTGACTTGTTAGCTCCTCGTCAATACATTGTTTCTAACTTATTCACAAGCGAAAAATGAGTTGAGGAAATAACAGCTAGAAGGGTAAAATGGTAATTTTGTAAATCCCGACTAGCTGATGATATTCATGAAGGGTAAACACTGATAATATTCTGTGGATCCACTCATTACAATTAGGTTGAATTCTTGAGTAGAAAATAAATTCATTTGAACCGAGAGATTTCCAGTGTCAACTCTTTAGTGGAGTCAGTTGACATTAAGCTAAACTTGGAAAAGGTTTGTGAACTTTCGAGTCCAAGTGTTTAGCTCAAGCTTTGTTCATTTGGATCCATGAGGTCACTGTCACGAATCACATCGAGTAGGAATAGTTAAACTGGAAGCTAAGTCAAAACAAGAATGAAAATTGTCAAAAGGGTATTTTTGTCTTTTGAGACATAGGATGAAATGAATGTCAATAAATTTTTTGACATGGTCATTTGATGACATACATCACTCGGAAAAAATTAGATTTATTGGGCCTTGTGGATTAATTTCATTTCATAAGAATTTTATTGAAAATTCTTAATGGGCATTTTCCATATTGTCATGAACAAATGAAGGAGCTTCTAGAAGCCCCTTCTAGAGTGAATATAGGCGACCAACATACCCAAAGAAAGAGAGAATATTTTGTGCATAAATATATCAAGATACTTACCAAAAGAAAAAGAGGAAACAAATTTCCTATGCATGCCATAAGGAAATTCGGCCAAGGCTAGAGAAAGGAACAAAATAGGAAACAAATCAAGGCTTCTAGAATGCCTTGTTGGCCGTGTGACTCTATGAAGGAAAAAGGGAAATTGGCTCATGAATATGTGATATTCTATAGAAGAGGAAACTACCTTATTGAACGTGAGACCTCTCCTATAAATAGGAGCCTCATTCCACACATTTTATTCATCCAAGTTTAAGAGATTTGAGAGACTCTCTCTCTAGAACTTGGCCGATCCTCTCTCTCTCTCTAGTTAATTTTCGGTTTTTGTTTTGGCACCTAGGTCCTCATTTGACCTAGTGTTTAGCTCTGCGACTTCAAGACTCGTTCTTAAGTCGTAGTGTTTAAAAGTGCCCACACACTAATTCCTTTTCTCTCGAGTGATTTAGTGATAGAAACTTTCGGTGTTGCTCGAGTTGCCGAGGAAGGAAGAGAGACATGCTGCGAAGGGAGACGAACATTGCAACCTTTTTCCAAAAGCTTCTCAACGTTCAAGCGTCTAAAAAAGTTAGTAAACTTCTATGCTCATATTAGTTTTTATTTATATGTGCTTGTTCTTTGTCTAGGTTAGTAAAAACTGTTTTACTTGAAAAAGAAATTTTTTAAAATTCCGCCGCTTAACGAAGCGTTAAACTTTTTCTTAAACCCTAGATCGATTCCAACAGACACCTGGGTTTGAACAGATGCGGTCCTCATTGGTGGTATGGGAGAGAGATATAAATAGAGAGAGAGAGAGAGAGAATGTGATAGAAACATGCCTCGGGCGTCAGTCAATGTTGGCTCAGCGGCATGGAGCAACAGTCAGTGACGGCAAGAAAGAGACAATGGTTGTCTATGCGATCTCGATGGTTCGATGGTGATCTCAGTGGCTCGGACACGCGTAGAAGAGGCAAGGTGAGGGTAGTGGTCTTAAACGCAGATGGTCTGTTGGCCTCGCGAAGGAACTCTGGTGGTTGGATGGTCTCGTGTGAAGGAACGATGCTGACGGGGTCGAGTAAAGAATCGCGGTGTTTTTTTAGAGTGAGAGAGAGAGCGGTGGTTGTAGGATTTTAGGATATGAAATTGGGGTCGGAGAGAAAGAGGTGGTGGTTGTGGTGGTGGTGGTGGTAATGGCAGAGATAGCGAATGAGTGGTGGTGAAGAAAAAGAACAGAAGTGGTGGTCGGAGAGGATGGTCGCACGAAGATAGAGATAGATCTACGGAGTGAGAGACTTCGAAAAGATCTAAATCAGCGGAGATGGGGCGACGAGCATGAAAAAGGTCAGAGAGAGGTGGTTTTGCATTGAAAACTATTGAAGTGTGATAGTTTGTTGGAATTGATCTAGGGTTAAGAAAAGATTTAACGCTTCAAGCAAGCGGCGGAATTTAAAAATTTTCTTTTAAACAAGTAAAACGTTTTTACTAACCTAGACAAAGAGCAAGCACATGTTTATATTTAAAACTCTCTAAAAGAAATACTCGTTAACTAACCTTTGTGAAGCTTGAACGTTGAGAAGCCTTATGAAGGTTGAAACGTTCGTCTCCCCACGCAGCTCGTCTTTCTTCGTTCTTTGGGAAACTCGAGTAACCACGAAAGTTTCTATCACATGAATCACTCGAGAAAGAAATGAATTTGTGTGTGGGCACTTTTAAAAACGACGACTCAAAAAACAAGTCTAAGAGTCGAAGAGCTAAAACACTAGGTCAAATGTGGACCGGTGCCAAAACAAAAACGAAAAGAACTTAGAGAGAGAGAGTGTGAGACGGGCGGCCTGTTGTCAATGGTGCCCACAAGAATAATTGTAATCTTTATTTTGTACATTTGATGTAATAAATTCTCACAAAGACTTTTGCTTGTAATTGCTTATTCAATTAATAAAAAGTTGAAACATTCATTCATTCTTGTCTGTTTGAAGCTTTATGATAAAACATTAGTCTTTAGTCCATAAACAAACTCAACAACTTACGAAGAGACAAATGTAGATTTGCATGAACAAACTCTTCGTAGTTTGCTTAAAACGATATATTCACAAATCTAAGGTCAAAGGACTATTGACCTCAGTATGATTGTTAGGAGAATCTATGATATGTCTGGTTATTGGACATTGAGAGTTGGAGACTCTATAGTTCTTCTAGGTATCTTCCAAAGCTACTGAATTGACCAGTGCACCTCTAGAGACAAGATAAGACCAAACCATTTAACCTCTTATGTCTCGAAATCACTACGTATGAATTGCATCGTGCTTACCTTAATCCTGAAAATGAGACATGCCATTCCACAGCTTACGTATTCTCATTTAAGAAAGTCAGAGTTCGGACTCACTATGTAATTCTGAACAGGACCTATTGGTGAAATACTAAGTTGTGAAGATGTCATGAGTAACTTTGTGAAGTTCTCATAGATATGGAATTCATGTACAAGATTGCAGAAATGCAATGTATATCACCTCATGCTTTGTTCCTTGGAATGTGAATAAATGAACTGGCTAGTGTCCAAATTGAGTCTTGACTCTTTTGGATGAAACAATGTGACTTGTTAGCTCCTCGTCAATACATTGTTTCTAACTTATTCACAAGCGGCAAAGGAGTTGAGGAAATAACAGCTAGAAGGGTAAAATGGTAATTTTGTAAATCCCGACTACCTGATGATATTCATGAAGGGTAAACATAGATAATATTCAATGGATCGACTCATTACAATTAGGCTGAATTCTTGAGTAGAAAATAATTTTATTTGAACCGATAGATTTTCAGTGTCAACTCTTTAGTGGAGTTAGTTGACATTAAACTAAACTTGGAAAAGGTTTGTGAACTTTTGAGTCTAAGTATTTAGCTCAAGCTTTGTTCATTTGGATCCATGAGGTCACTGTCACAAATCATATCAAGTAGGAATAGTTAAACTAGGAGCTAAGTCAAAACAAGAACGAGCCAAGGTTTACGAAAATTGTCTAAAGGGTATTTTTGTGTTTTTGGACATAGGATGAAATGAATGTCAATAAATTTTTTGACATGGTCATTTGATGACTTGCATCCACTCGGCCAAGTTAGTTTGTTAGGGCCTTGTGGATTAATTTCATTTCATAAGAGTTTTATTGAAAATTCTTAATGGGCCTTTCTCATGTTGTCATGAACAAATGAAGAAGCTTTTAGAAACTCCTTCTAGAGAGACTTGGCCGCCCACCCTATAGAGAAATAGGAGAGATTATTTTGTGCATAAATGTATCGAGAAGAAACAAATTTCCTCCATGCACAAAGAGGGAATTCGGCCAAGACAAGTCAAGGGAGAAGAAAACATAAAAGGAAACAAATCCAAGGCCTTCTAGAAGGCATCTTGGCCGTGTGGAATAAAATGGAAAGAGGTAATATTTTGCTCATGAACATGTGATATTCTATAGAAGAGGAAACTGCCTTATTCAAGATGAAACATCTCCTATAAATAGAGCCCTCATTCTTCACATTTCATTCATCCAAAGTTTTAGAGATTGAGAGCTTCTCTCTCTAGACTTGGCCGACTTCACCTCTCTCTCTCTCTCTCTAGTTTTCTTTCGTTTTTGTTTTGGCACCTAGGTCCTTATTTGACCTAGCATTTTTAGCTCTTCGACTTTGAGACTTGTTCTCGAGCCGACGTGTTTAAAAGTACCCACTCACTCATTCCTTTTCTCTCGAGTGATTATAGTGATAGAAACTTTCGTGGTTGCTCGAGTTGCCGATGAAAGAAGAGAGATGTACTACGAGGGGAGACGAACGTTGCAACTTTTCAAAAGCTTCTCAACGTTCAAGATTCTAAAAAGGTTAGTAAATTTATAATGCTCATAATATTTTTTATTTACGTGTACTTGCTCTTTGTCTAGGTTAGTAAAATCGTTTTACTTGTCAAAAGAAAAGTTTTAAAATTCCGCCGCTTACCCGAAACGTTAAACTTTTTCTTAAACCCTAGATCAATTCCAACACGGCCAAGCTAGAGAGAGAAGCTCTCAATCTCTAAAACTTTGAAATGAATAAATAATGAGAATGACGGCCCTATTTATAGGATAGGGATTACCTTCGACAAGGTAGTTTCCTCTTCTATATAATATCACATATTCATGAGCAAATATTGCTTCTTTCTCCTTCCATTTGGACGTGCAACCTCATAGTGCAAGTCATTGGATTTGTTTCCACTTTTATCTTCCTTTTCTCTTGCCTTATCTTGCCACCCATCTCTTTCCATGCAAAGGAAATTTGTTTCCTCTTTTTTTTTGGCAAGTATCTTCATACATCAATGCACAAAATAATCTCTCTTTTTCTCCTTGGGTTGGACGGCTAACAAGCTTCTAGAAGGTACTTCTAGATTTTTCTTCATTTGTTCACGACAACATAAAAAATGCTCATTAAGAATTTTCAAGTAAAATTCCATGAAATGAAATTAATCCTCAAGGCCCAAAAACTTGTTGTGATCGAGTGTTTATTCGTCATCATATGACAATGTCAAAAAATTTATCGACATTCATTTCATCCTATGTCCAAAAAGACAAAAATACCCTTAAGACATTTTTTGTAAAACTTGTCTCGTTCTTATTTTGACTTAGCTTCTAGTTTAACTAATCCTACTCGATATGACTTGTGACAGTGACCTCATGGATCCAAATGAACAAAGCTTGAGCTAGCATACTTGGACTCAAAAGTTCACAAACATTTTCCAAGTTTAGTTTAATGTCAACTGACTCCATTAAAGAGTTGACACTGAGAATCTCTCGTTTCAAATGAATTTATTTTCTACTCAAGAATTCAACTTATTTGTGATGAGTGGATCCACTGAATATTATCTATGTTTACCCTTCATGAATATCATAAGCTAGTCGGGATTTACGAAAATTACCATTTTACCCTTCTAGCTGTTATTTCCTCAACTCATTTGTCGCTTGTGAATAAGTTAGAAACAATGTATTGATGATGAACTAACAAATCACATTGATTCATCCAAAAGAGTCATGACTCAATTTGGACACTGGCCAGTTCATTTATTCACATTCCAATGAACAAAGCATGAGGTGATATACATTGCATTTCAGCAATCTTTTACATGAATTCCATATCTATGAGATCTTCACAAAGTTACTCATGACATCTTCATAACTTAGTGTTTTACCAAAAGGTCCTTTTCAGAATCACATAGTGAATCCGAACTCTGACTTTCTCAATTGAGAATACGTAAGCTATGAAATGGCATGTCTCATTTCTGGATTGAGGTAAGCATGATGCAATTCATACGTAGTGACTTCGAGACATAAGAGGTTAAATGGTTTGTTCTTATCTTGTCTTTAGAAGTGCACTGGTCAATTCAGTACCTTCAGAAGATACCTAGATGAACTATAGAGTCTCCAACTCTCAATGTCTCATAACCAGACATCATAGATTCTCCAAACAATCGTACTGGGATCAATAGTCTTCTAATCCTTAGATTGAGAATATATTATATTAAGAAAACCATGAAAAGTTTGTTCATGCAAATCTACATTTGTCTCTTCATATGTTGTTAGGTTTGTTGAAGGACTGAGGACTATAGATTATCATAAATCTTCAAACATACAAGGAAGAATGAATGAACGTTTCAAATTTTATTAATAAATAAGCAGTTACAAGCAAGAGTCTTCGTGAGACTATATTACATCAAATGCACATAAATAGACACTAGTACTCTTCTTGTGGGCATCATTGACAACAAACTCCCACTTGACTCAAAGAAGATGTGAGTAGTCCTTCATGCCTAATCCCTCCCGATTCTGGTCGAAGACCTTGTTCGCTAGGGTCTTGGTGAATGGATCTGCCAGGTTGTCGACCGTTGAGATCTTCTTAACCACCACGTCTCCGCGCTGCACGATCTCTCGAATTAAATGGTATTTTCTCTCAATATGTTTAGAGTGCTTATGGCTTCGAGGTTTCTTTGAGTTAGCGACAACCCCATTGTTATCACAATAAAGGGTCATGGGCTCGTCGACGTTTGGAACGACTTCCAAATACTTAAGGAATTTTCTAAGCCATACAACCTCCTTGGATGCTTCAGAAGCAGCCACATATTCTGCTTCCATTGTGGAGTCAGCAATGCAAGATTGCTTAATACTCCTCCACACAACAGCTCCACCATTAAGGATGAACACAGATCCCGAAGTGGATTTCATGGAATCCTTATCCACTTGAAAATCGGAGTCAGTATATCCCGTCATGTCAGGTCAGTACCTGAATATGTAAGCATCAAGTTCCTAGTTCTTCGAAAGATACTTAAGAACATGCATAACATCAATCCAGTGCCCGGGTCTAGGGTTGGATTGAAAACGGCTAACTACACCAACTGCGAAGCAGATATCTGGTCTAGTGCAAAGCATAGCATACATGAAACTTCCTACGACTGAGGAGTAAGGAATTTTCCTTATGTCTTCAATCTGTTGTGCAGTCTTGGGAGACTGGTCCTTAGAGAGTGAGACTCCATGCCTAAAGGGTGTTTGGCCCTTCTTGGAGTCTTGCATCGAGAAGCGATCCATCACCTTATCGATATAAGATGCTTGAGAGAGCGACATAGTCCGGTTCTTCCGATCTTGAAAGATTTGGATCCCCAGAATGTACGCGGCTTCTCCTAGATCCTTCATATCGAATTGCTTTGCAAGCCAGACTTTAACATCAGATAACTTACCCACATCATTACCTATGAGTAATATATCATCGACATATAGTACAAGAAACACAACTTTGCATTCGTGTATTAACATGTAAACACACGGCTCATCTATTGACTGCTCAAAGCCGAAGCTCTTCACAGTTTCATCGAATCTAATATTCCATGACCTAGATGCTTGCTTTAATCCATAAATGGAGTTAAGCAACTCACAAACCTTGGTCTCTTGACCTTCTTCCATGAAACCGTCTAGTTGAGCCATAAAAATGCGCTCGTCGAGATTGCCATTCAGGAAGGCAGTCTTGACATCCATTTGCCAGATCTCATAATCGAGAGCTACAGCTATGGATAGAAGTATGCGGATGGATTAAAGCATCGCGACTGGCGAGAAGGTTTCTTCATAGCCAATCCCTTCTTTTTTTGTATAACCCTTAGCCACTAGTCGTTCTTTGAACGTCTCGACGTTCCCATCCGGACCCTTTTTTTCTTCTTGTATATCCACTTACACCCTACGGGTTTAATCCCTTCAGGAAGGTCTACAAGTTTCCAGACTTTGTTGACATACATCGAGTGCATTTCAACTTTCATGGCGTCAAGCCAAAGGTTTGATTCAGAACAAGCCATCGCTTGGCTATAGGAAACAGGATCATCCATGTCAGATACGACTACTAGAGTGTCTCCATAAGACATGTACCTGTCAGGATTTTGAGTAGCCCCCCCACTACGTCGAAGTAATACTTGACGAGGTTCTGATGAGTTAGGTTTTGTTTCAGTTGGGGTAAGAACAGTTCTTACAGATGAGGTGGAAGCTTCCTCACCCAACTTTTTTTCAAGAACAATTTTGCTTCCAGGTTTTACATTTTTCATAAAGTCCTCCTCAAGGAAACGAGCATTCGTGCTAACGAAAGTCTTATTCTCCTCGGGACTATAGAAAGTGAAACCTTTGGTTTCCTTTGGATATCCAACGAACAGACACAATTCTGACCAACTAGCCAACTTGCTATTCTTTTGCCTCAGCACGTGTACAGGGCAACCCCAAATTTTGATGCGGCCTAGATTTACTTTACGGCCAGTCCATCGTTCATAAGGAGTACCAGGAACAGTTTTAGATGGAACTTGGTTCAGAATATATGCTGCTGTTTCGAGGGCATATCCCCAAAAAGGAAATAGGGAGTGATGAGTAACTCATCATTGATCTAACCATCTCCATAAGAGTTCAGTTTCTTCTCTCTGACACTCCGTTTTGTTGAGGTGTGCCAGGTGCGGTAAGCTGAGAAGCGATACCTTGTTCTTTAAGAAAGTCATCGAACTCTCCAGACATATACTTACCACCTTGATCAGATCGAAGGGTTTTGATCTGTTTGCCAGTTTGCTTTTCCACTAAAGCCCTAAAGACCTTAAATACGTTAAAGGTCTCAGATTTGTGTTTGAGCAAATAGACAAAACCGTATCTTGAGCAATCATCAGTGAAGGTAACGAAGTATTCGTATCCTCCCCTTGCCTGTGTACTGAGCGGACCACATATATCAGAATGTACAAGTTACAGCAACTCAGTGGCTCTTCGACCCTTATAGGAGAAAGGTCGCTTAGTCATTTTTCCTTCTATGCAAGATTCACAAGTAGGTAGTGAACCTATTGCAGAGGCTTGGAATGGACCGTCCCTCACAAGTCTCTTAATCTTGTCTAGACTGACATGACCAAGTCTTAAGTGCCAGAGATATGTTGATTTTATTAGATCGGAGGATTCTGAAAGTTTGATCCTCTTTGGCTCCCTAACTAGATCATTATCTATTTCATTGTGTAAAAGAGAGGGTTGAGTGGGATAAATGTAGAAAAGAGCATTCTTCATACATGCAGCAGTGACAAAAGAATTTGATAAAGAAATACGAATTACATTCTTTATAAACTTTAAACAATAATCTTGCTCTAAAAGATGAGCAACATATATTAAGTTTTTCTCAAATGAAGGAACATAATAAACATTATTCAAATTTAAAGTGTGGTCTTCAAAAGACAGCGTCACGGATCCCATAGCCCTCGCAGACACTAAGCTCTCACCACCCAACTTGAAGCAGAAGTCGCCTTCCTCTAAGCTTTTGCTTTTCCTAAAACCAGTCAAGGAGCAGCAAATATGGTTAGTAGCAGCGGAGTCAATAATCCACGATGATACATTATCAGCTACTAAGCAAGCTACGATAACAATACCAATACCTTTTTCCTTAGTTTTGAGGTAGGCAGGACAGTTCCTACGCAGTGACTAGGCTCGTTGCAATGGTGGCACTTGTAGTTAGACTTGTCCACCTTCGGAACCTTTGGCGTCTTCTTCTTCTTTTGAACCTTAGGTTGGTTCTTCTTCTCGGCCTTGCGAGGTCTCTTCTTAGATCCAGAGGTGGAGGCAATAGCATGTACCTCTCCTTGAGTCCTCTTTTTCTTAGTGAGTCCATCCGCGGTGTGAAGCTCCTTCATAAGCTCAATAACAGTGTACTCTAGCTTGTTCATGGAGTAGTTCAGCTTGAAGGTATCAAAAGACTTGGAGAGAGTTTCCAAGATCATGTCTATTTTAGTCTCCCCATCAATCTCAGATCCAAGGATCTCCATTTCGTTTAGATAGTTAATGATCAGCATCATATGATCTCTAACGGGAGTTCCAGCCTTCATGCGACAGTTCATAAACTGTCGGACCGCTTGTTGCCTTGTTTGACGTCCTTGCCCTCTAAACATCTCATGGAGATTGTAGAGCATATCGGCAGCAGTCTCGATGTCACGATGTTGTTGTTCCAATACATTGTTCATAGATGCCAAAATATAGCACCACACAATCTCATCGGATCGGAGCCAGGCCGCCAGGGCGTCTTTTTCCTCTTGTGTCGAATCATCATTCATTTGAAGACATGGGGTAGTGAGTACCCATTTGTGCTTGTCGACAGTAAGGACTATGTCAAGGTTACGTTTCCAGTCGACGTAATTGTCGCCTTCGAGTTTATTCGAGGAAAGAATGGTTAAGAGAGGGTTGAGAGACATTTTGCCTATAAGAGTTGAAACAAGTTTATGATTAGTCTTTGGTTTAGGATTTAAGTTTTTAAGATTTGATAAAATCCAAAGGTGTTATAAACGAAATGATAATCTACTCCCTCAAGAGAAGGCCGCAAAAAATCTCCTTTTATAAGTAAATGACACATCATTAATGCTTAGCCAAGATGTCAATACACCAATTTTGACAAGCCACCTTTTAAATTGGTTTGATCACTCACATCCTTTCGCAGAGCCTCAAGAGATGATTACTAGGGATTGAGTCTAAGTGTGCAACCAACCACTTAGTCCAAAAGGTCAACTTTGAAAAAACAATCCCCAAGAGGAGGCCTTGTCTTCATCGTCTCACTCTCGGACGTAGCTCATTGAGCAATGATCGAAGAAAAAACGTCATAGAGTACTCTCATTGCAGAGAGGGCCACAAGAGTGACTCTTAGTCTCACGTTAAATTGCTTCTTTCATTAGTGTTGGGGATCGTGGGTTACAAACAACAAGTATAACCCTCCCACTTAGTTTTTTAGAGTTGGCACATTGTCTCTTATAAGTTTGGAAACAAATTTCCTAGTTATAGAGCGACAGAGTGGACTTCTAGAAAGGAATCCTAGATCTTCATGTTCAAGGAAGAGCAGTGTTAGTGCATAAAGGCACAAGGTACATACTCGGACATTTTCCTATTTTCTATTCGGGAAAGTGCATGAGGGAAGTGTGAACTTCAACTCACTCGAACACTTGAAAGTTTGAGATTACACATCTATTATTTTTTCGACTCGTCTACGAGGACACCTCCCACTCAAATTTTTAAGAGCATATAGATTTTGAATATATGTGATATAGATATAGTTTTGAAAACATTTTGAAAACTTATTTGATTTGGATGACAAAATATTTTAAAGTTTGAAAACGAAAACGGTTTTTCAAAATTCAAACTAGTTTTGTAAGAATTAATTTCAATTAAATTTTCAAAAATCAAAACATTTTAATCTTTCACATTATGTTTATTATCTTATAAAAAAAAAACAATTTTTCTCAAGGAAATTTTCTCATTAGAGTTCTATAACTCATGGTATTGGGGTCGAAAATCCGGAATTCTAAAAAAACTGGACTTTCGGAACAACCACGCACCTCAGAGTAAAATCATCATAACTAGTGGCTCCGACGTCTTTTTGACCGAAAACTAATTGCATTGGAAAGAGAACAAACAGAACTTTAATTTGATTCAAGAATCATTAAATTTCGAATTCTGAGCTGACAGTTATACCACTTTTTACTGCGGGTTTTCTCGAGCTCGAAGAAAACTGGAAATAATTAAAGTTCGGACTTAAGTGCGAAAAAGAATCGAGTGTAACGGAACGTTTTAGATAATTATTAAAGCTTTTATATGTGTTTTATTAACATGGTAACAACATATTATAAAAGTAAATAACAACAAACATAAAACGAATCGAGTAAATAAACGAAACTAGCAAGACAATATAACTAGTCACAAAATTACTCGAAATTTACTCAAACTTTAAAAACACGTTTTTCATTATAAAAAATTAAAAAAATTTAAAACTGATTCTAATGTGTTTAATAACATCCCAAGCTCATAGAAAATCAACATGATTTTTAATTTAAAGGCACGAGCAATAAATTAAAAAAAAACGAGTAATCTTTCGAAAATAGTAACAATCCTAACTTGTCAAAAAAACAAGTAATCTTTCGAAAACGATTTTCAAGATCATAGTTTTAATCACATCTACATGCATATCTTTGACCATAGCTCTGATACCATTTGTTGGAATTGATCTAGGGTTAAGAAAAGATTTAACGCTTCGAGCAAGCGGCGGAATTTAAAAATTTTCTTTTAAACAAGTAAAACGATTTTACTAACCTAGACAAAGAGCAAGCACATGTTTATATTTAAAACTATCCAAAAGCAATACTCGTTTACTAACCTTTGTGAAGCTTGAAAATTGAGAAGCCTTATGAAGGTTGAAACGTTCGTCTCCCCATGCAGCTCGTCTTTCTTCGTTCTTTTAAAAACTCGAGTAACCACGAAAGTTTCTATCACATGAATCACTCGAGAAAGAAAGGAATTAGTGTGTGGGAACTTTTAAAAAAGACGACTCAAGAACAAGTCTAAGAGTCGAAGAGCTAAAACACTAGGTCAAATGTGGACCTAGGTGCCAAAACAAAAACGAAAAGAACTTAGAGAGACAGAGGGAGAGGGACGGCCAAGCTAGAGAGAGAAGCTCTCAATCTCTAAAACTTTGGAATGAATAAATAATGAGAACGAGGGCCCTATTTATAGGATAGGGATTACCTTCGACAAGGTAGTTTCCTCTTCTATATAATATCACATATTCATGAGCAAATATTGCTTCTTTCTCCTAACATTAAAATACAAATATATATATATATATATATATATATATATTTCTTTAATTATATACATGTGTATCGTAGAAAAAGGAGAACTTAAAACTTAACCTATAAAATTCCTAAGATTCTTTACTAGATTAGATTTCGGTGTTCAACAGTCACATTAGCTGTGTGTGTGAATGGACATGTGTTTATATAGTAATTGCGCCTCTCCACTTAGTACCAATTGGTTTTAAGATGGAATTTAACAAAAATGCGAGAGAATGAGGGATTTCGTTTTAGGGTTAATGATTTCGACGAGGAATAAGAGGGATTAAATAGATTTAACCTAACTTTGACTACGATATTCGATGCGACAAGTCGCATCCAAAGTTCAATCAAACTAAAATCATTGTAAAATTTGGGCACGTCATTAATTGACGAAAATAAGAGGGAGAAACGAAGCCCGCTCGGAATTTTGTGACATTTGGATGCGACAGCCCAGTTTCAATTTTGGATGCGACAAAATTAAAATCAATTAAAATGAGTGAAATTTGGTGAAACTCGATAGCTCTTTAGGTCGCGACTTGTCGCATCCAATGATCATTTGACTTGGATTAGTCGTGTCAAAAAACTGTCCGAAGCTAAAAACCTAATTTTTCATAATAATGTAAATGTATAAACAAGGGTTTGCAAAACTAAATCAGTTCTTGATTCTCTCTACATCCCTAAACTTTCTATGGTAACATCATTAAACAAAGTTTTGCAAACTGAATCAGTTTTATTTCTATTTTTGTTTAATTAAAAGTGGTGATGTATAACTGTCCGAAGCTAAAAACCTTATTTGTCATAGTAATATAAATGTATAAATTACAAGGTTTTGCAAAACTGAATCAATTCTTGATTCTCTTTACATCCCTAAACTTTCTATGGTATCATCACTAAGCAAAGTTTTGCAAAGTGAATCAGTTCTTTATTTATATTTTTTGTTTGATTAAAAGTGGTGCTATATAAAAAAGTGGATGATATATTTTATCTAGCTCTTTGCAATTTTTTTTCCTCTTAATTTTCTTTTCGAAAAATGGGTGGTATTGTAAATTATATTATCCTTATGTATCCATTTGAAAAAAAATAAGACGTTTACCCACAATGATAATGAATTTTCATAATTATACATATATATATATATATATATATATATGCATACATTATATATTTACATACACTTGAAGCAAATATTTTATATTAATATACGTTTTTCTAATTTTTCTATTTATTTATCTGCTTTATGTATACAAGTATTTGATCCAACTAGTTAATCATCTACCTCTTTTTAAAGAACTAGCTCAAGTTTTATTTTATTAGGATAATAGTCTACTAGACCGAAGTTAATTAAATTAATTATTCAATTAATTAAATTAATTGAATAGTTAATTTAATTAACTGAATACAGTTAATTTGATTAAATTTGACCCGACGGACTATTTTTCTAATAAAATGAAACTTTGATTTTTTTTTTTAAAAAAGGTGGACTGTTGAGCTAATGACCTAATTACCCCTTATTTATATGAGCCAATGACTAATTCAAGATTTTCAAGTCTCATGTGAAATTTACTCCTAAAAATAAAAACATAGTAAGATATATGTTTATAACTTAGTATAAATTATTGTGGAGTTATAATAGTCTTTCATTCTTAGTAAATAAACATTGCATTGGAAAACTAACCATGATAATATAACACTATCATAAATTTATATAAAAATATTACATTTTGCAACTAAACATTGCAACTTTACATTATTAAAAGTATGGTTATTTTAATAACAAACGGTACGTAAGAGCCACTCCAACACAACAACATAACGCTATATATAGCGTACAAAGTTCTCCAACCAAACGCCAAAAGCAACGGCATATTTGGTGTTGTATGTAATAGCGTGGCACTGTATACACGGTATAAATTTTTTATTATTTTTTTAAATTTATTTTATTAACACATTAAACTAAAATTATAATCTATATTTAACTTTATTAATATTTATTAACCTTAAAAAATTTAATTTTTATTTCATAAAACATTCAATAAAAACATAAAAATTCAAACATAAATTACAAAGTTCAAATTAAATACACAAAATAAACATAAAACTAAAAATAATATCATAAACTTAAAAGAAATAGTAAAATATAAAACATACATAATTTAATATTGGTAAGTAATGTAATTTTTATTTCAATTTTTATATTTTAATTTATGTTAAATATTGGTAAGTAATAAATAATTTAATCACTTAATTAAAAAAAATATAAACATTTATTGAAATATTTATTAATAAAGAGATTGTATAGTTTTAATAATATAATAATGGTGAATAGTACTTTTAGTGCGAAATTTGGTGTTGTTGGAGTTGGAAAAAAATTTATTGTTAAATCAACATAAAAATGGTGAGATTTCGACCCCAAGCATGGGTTGACCGCGGAATATGGCAGAGAGATAGTGGCGTTAACTTCTAAGCATGGATTTAAATGTCGTCGAAATTCTCCGATTTTCGCCGGCGGTGTCGTTTTCGCCGGAAAAAATGAAAGTGTATATGAAAGTGTATATGAAATTTCCATTTAAATTATTTTTATATAATATTGTATTCTCCGATTTTCGCCGGCGGTGACTCATATTTTTATATATGTGTATTTCAATATGAAAGTGTATATATATACTTGAAAAAGAAACATAAATACTATTACATATAAGTCTATATATTAGATATTATTATAGCTTATAATTTAAATATCATGTAAACATGTAAATTACAAAGTTAAAAATTAAAACATGTATATATGTATGTATTTATATATTTTATTATATTTTGTAACATTATTTCCGTTCGGTTTTCTATCGGCATGTCGATTTTCCATAGAAAACGGCATTTAAAAACGGCATATCAGTTGCCCTTTTCCACATTTTTTCCGTTCGGTTTTCCGTCGGCATGACGATTTTCCATAAATCAAGAGGCTCGAAACGACGTCGAAAACGGAATTTCAAACCTTGCTTCTAAGTCGTGGTGACACTATTTTGTGGCCTCTCTCCCCTATTGATGATTGTTCACTTGTTTAATTAATAGGTTTGACTTTTAAATCAGTGGAATTGATGGCATAACGTCTCTTTGATTAATCAGCGTTTCATTGGTTGAAAGTTCAACTTCTAAGCCATGGATGTATTTCCTGGTAGGGTTAATGCTGATCATATGGAACCCGGAAAATGGGATCCCCTGATCCCGTCTCATATAACTCCCGGAATCGTAAAAAATGGTACCGGAAAATCTTGGAAACCATTTTCTACGATACCGAAAATTTTCGGTACCATATTTCGTTGTTCCGGGATTCCCATATTTCTCATATTTATTTTTTTCATTTTATTTTAATCATGAATGCATTTAAAAATAAATAAAAATTCATATATTTTCAATTAAAAAATACAATTTTAAAAATATGGTACTAAATAGTGCTAAACGGGGATCCCAGTTCCCGGATGGTTCTGAGACAAAAATCCCGATACCACATTTCATAATACGATTTTTCCCATTTCTCATATGCTACCAATAAAATGGGAAACGGGATCCCGCATGATCCCATGACCACCTTTAGGTAGGGTATAGTAATATTTGGGCTTTGGTAGTTCCTTTGGGCTTATGTTACTGCAGTCCATATTTATCATTTTATTTGTTGTGAAAGTTTAGTTTTGGAGCGACAAAAGATGTGCATAATATATCAATTATATATTAATGTATTAAATATATTCATAGTAAAGTATGATTGTACATTAAAAACAATATTTAACTTAGAGCAGTAGTATGTAAGAATGACAACATGTATGGATACAAACGAATACACTTATATCGGTAATTGTATCCATTAGGAAAAATAATCGTGAATTACCCGGTTTAAAAATAAAAAAGTAAAAAAAAAAAAAAAATTAACCACTACCAAAATCTAAATATAACATAAAAATTAGAATTTAAAGTCAAAATATAATATAAAATGAAAAGGCTAAAGAAAATTAAAATTCTTAGTTACAAAACAAATAATTTTAAAGTATTTAAAAAGTAATTGAAAGGTATTTAATTTTAAAAAATTAAAATAAAAATTATAACAGATCGGGTTAATATTAACGGATCGGGTAAAAGTTTCTTGTATCCGTATCCATATTCATATCTATTTAAATGTTAACGGTATTATCCGTTAATCCGTTTACGCGTTTTGAACGGGTATTATTTGACCTGCTATGAATGAATAACGAGCGAATTAACGGATATTAAGTAATAATACCATCCTATGCCAATGGAGTTAATAAAGTGGCCAAGTAAAGATATACTTGTATATCAGAAAACAGGAAGGATATATTATATTCACCAAGTGTCCATTATAATAAAGGTCAAAGGCACAAAAGAATCTCCTCACATTCTTTTCATCTCTACCATAAGTCCTCACTACTTCTCTCTCTTTCTCTCTCTCTCTCTCTCTCTCTCTCTCTCTCTCCAATGGCGGAAAACGGGAAGCTGGAGGGGAAATGGGAAGGGAAGGTCTCGGCGAAGGTGAAAGGCGCCGCGGCGGAGCAAGTGTGGCCTCTGCTGGAGGACTTCTTCGACATCGCCAGGTGGCACCCCAGCGTGGACACGTGTCACCGCGTCGACGGCCCGGAGACGATCCGGTACTGCGAGACCACGATAACTCGGGAGGAGACGGGAGAGAGCCACGTCAAGTGGGCCAACGAGAGGCTGCTCGAGAGCGATCCCATCGGACGGCGACTGAGGTACGAGGTCCAGGAGAACAACGTGGGGTTCGGGCACTGGATCGCCGCCATGACAGTCGTGTCGTCGGAGGAGAACGGGTGCGAGATCGAGTGGTCGTTTGTGGGAGAGCCGGTGCAGAACTGGGCTTACCAAGATCTTCTGTCGTTTTATGAGTTCAGCGTCCGAACCATCGCACAGAAAATGGAACACGCTCTTCTCTCTCCTGCCTCGCAAATTTAAAGGTTTGACTTTTTTTTTTTCTTTCCCATGTTTTTCTCTCTTCTCTCAAAGCACTTCAATAAGATCATTTATGGTCGTTGTGTGCGTATTGTAATGATGACTGATGAGTTTGTGTATTTTTGTGTTTATTGGTTTTTTTTTTTTTAAGGATTTAAGTTAATTGTCAAGGTGGAAGATTTGTATTTGTGGGATCATTTTCATCATGATGTGGTTCTCTACTTTGAAAGTTGGATTAATTTAGACGAGTCAGCGATGTATGTTTTTTCTAATTCTAAAGGCCATTGATTGTGTCGTGATTTGTATGGCACAAATAGATATTGATTGCAAAACGTCGTATTCGAATTTAAAATCTCCGTGCGCGAAAGGTATAAGTCTGTCGTTTTCTTATATGGATATTTTATTTATTGGGGTGGATGATCAAGCAAGTCATGTTTTGTCCTCGTCTCGTCGTCAACAATCGTGGCGGATCACATAACAATCTATGCATTTGAAAGTGTGTGATATATAAATAAATTAAAAAAAAAAAAAAAACAAAAACAAACGGTCACCGCGAGCATCTTATAATTTTAGCCAACCATGTCTCGGTTAAAATGTAAAAAATACAATATTACACTCGGCACAAACTTTTCTAACAAACTGGTCATAAATTTTTATTAAATTTTTATTGAAAATTTATAGTTCTATTTATTTCCCCGATGAATCCACTAGCAGAACTTCAGTAAATCCCAAATATATTTAAATACTTTCTATTTTTATTTTAAAATTTATATTAAAAAAAATATTAAATTAACTCTCGCGGAGAATTATTTTTTAAATTAGCCCACGACGACTGCTAGCTCCGTGTTTGGATACATGGTTTGCAAACTCACTACTAATAACCGTAAATTAATGGTAATTTTTATCATCATTAGTGATTAGTCGCCACTAAAATACATAATCGATAAATGAAAATATCATTGTACATAACCGATAAATGAATATATAATTGCTCAATTATTGATAGGTAAAGGTATTAGCGGCGAAATGAATTGGACTAATTTTAGCAGTGGTTAGTCACCGTTGTATAGATGTTTCAACCAAAAATTTGACAAAATATGGGAGCTAGGAATATTACTCCCCTTATTTTTAAAATGAATGAGGGGCAATTAGTCACCGTGGAATGCTAAGTCAGTATTTTTAGAGCTCTCTCTTCTTCTGCATTCTCTCTCTCTCTCTCTCTCTCTCTCTCTCTCTCTCTCTCTCTCTCTCTCTCTCTCTCTCTCTCTATATATATATATATATATACATATATATATAATATTCCACACACACTTCGCTAACCAGTCAAAAATGCTCCCACCTCATGCTCCTTTATCGGCACCGTGCGTTTATTCCGTCCCCTTGCCGTAGACACCATGATCATGCCGCTTGATTAGGTTGGCTCGAGAGAAATCGTCACCGTCCCAGGTCTTGTGGCAAAATCGCGCATCTTATGCTGACTTTGACTTCGTGGGCGTTTCCTAGAGGAGATAGGTCAAGTTCTAGATATATAATATGGGCAGCCCCGTATATCTGATTTATTACGCATGATAATAGATATCCAACGACAAGATTCTATTAATTAAGTATCGTTTAAATCATATGGGTTTTATAAGTTGTGGGGCTTTCCAGCCCAGTAACAATTAAATAAAGGAGCCGAATTTTTTTTTTTTTTCTCGAAATTAAATAAACAACATTGATTTGCATTCGTTGTTTTTTGTTGGACTCACCATTTTAAAATTTTCTAACCATTACTTTGAAATGTTTTTCCAAATTAAAGCCAATAACAAGAAAATGGCCAAATTTTCTAGGAACAAGTGGTTCCTAAAAACAACTAAATTCGATTTTCAAAACTGAACAGTACTTAGGTGCCGTGTTGACTTATAGATGCCGCCCTGGGTTAGTTTATCAAAGATTGTATAAAATGATGGGAAAAAAATATTAAGATTAGTTGTAAAATGAATTATCAAAAGAATTATTTTTTTTCCTTGTGCAATGCAATTAATGTTTTATTGGTAAGGTAAACAAGGTGAAATAAGATTTCTTAGAGCTAACTCCGTCAAAGACAAATCTTAACTTATCCATAAAAATACTACATATACATATATATATATATATATATATATATATATATATATATACTTATCCATAAAAGTATATATATATATATATATATACTTTTTTTTTCATCGGATCATTTTTTAATAAATTGTAAAACACACTCCAATATAAATAAGGGTGCTATAAATTTATAGCAAAAAATAAATTATAAAATTGGGATGTAATCAACGTTTACAAACGTTTAGGAAAATAGTCAATGACAATTATATTTGATTTAAGTATGCTCATATTAAACGTGATATATTAAACAACAAAAATGTAAATAATTTAAAAAAATTCGACAATGAAAGACAAGTGTTATGGGTTCCGAATTTCTAAAAAAAAAAAAAAAATTCAACTTATTTTCTTAATCAAAAATAAAATTTTCACAAATTTTGTTTCTAAGTTTTTCTCTCTAAACCAAAAAACAGACTAATCTTCATTAAATTTCCATTTATTTCCAAAAAATTTCCGAAAATTTCCAGTTATTTCTATAAAAAAAATATTACATAAATTTTTAGTTCCATAGACAAAGATTGGAGTATCACTAAGAATAAAGGACAACGATAATGACGACCATGAAATTTTATTATGTCTAGGTCTTGAAAATGTGGATAAAAAATCACCTCTCGTCAATGAACGGAAAATGTATCAATGGTGGATTCCGGTGGAATTCTACAGCAGAAGACAAGACCTTTCATCAACACAATTGGTCTATTTTTGAAGCTCTCCTCGCCACGAATCCGTAGGATTTGAAATCAATTAATTTCGATTTCATATAAGAAATATATGGATTTTCGAAGTTTTGATGAGGAAAAAAAAAGTGTACGAGAGAGAGAATAAGTGACTTATAATTGATCTTAACTTCCGTCGCTGATTATTGTTATTATTATTTTTTTTTTTTTTGCATCACTGATTATAACCAACTATTATTTAAGTCCCGTATCCAGAAATATTGGATAATATTTTGTAAATGTAATCTGACCCGGTGGCCAATATTGACATTTTAATAATAAGTGACATATCAGACATATGTGAAAATTTGCGTGGACGTCTATCAAAGAATAACTCTAGAGGATAAACATGGATTAGCATACGGCTAGACAAAGGACCCAAAAGGCGGCTTATGACAAGTACAACAACGATACTGCAAATTCTAAATTGGATATTGAAGATATTACTCAAGGAATCGAAGGGTTACATCATTTTCCTAGTTGTTAGAATATAATTATTCTTTTTGTAATAGCCATCTGGAATCTTTCTGCAATTTCTAGTTGGTCATGACTCATGACTCATGGTATCAGTTCCTTCCTATCCATCTTAAATTTGTTTCCAATTATTTTGCTTAGAATTCTTTTTCCTAAAGTTGTTAATCTACAATTTTCTGAGGGTATTTTACAAAATTCCCTTGACAAGGTCATTAGGGTACGCAAAGTCCATGTGATTTGATTAGAAAATAAAACGTTACCTTTAGTTATTAAAACAAAATTTTCGGATCTACATTAGGACACCATTTCCTAAACTAATAAAAAATAACAACCCACCACGTTCAATTGTAAATTGATTTCCCTTTACTCTATAATCATTGTTTGAGCTTGCCAGTTAGTTTCCAAGTCATAAGAGTACAAATCAAATACCAATAAAATAATGAAAGCATAGAAGAAGCCACATCCTGGAGAACACCCACAAAAAAAACATTTTCTCCTACCAGTAATGTCAACATTGCGAACCAGAAAGACACTAATACTTGGGCTTTTTACAAGTACATAATTCTTTCAACGCGCAAAACCAAACCATAAGGAAAAAAAAAATGACTTAGGTATATTAGTATATAAATAATATATATATATATAGATATAGTGGAGTGTGTATTACCTATATAAGCTTTTCTATATATATGTTTGTTTTGAGATCATCCCCAAGGGCAAGAGAGCCTGGTCTCCATCCAGTGAATGATGTCTCGGCCGATATCGTGGCGCTCGGGCTCGAAGAGAAGGTCGTGCAAAAAGCCGTCGTAGAGCCTTATGTCCTTGAACTGCGAGGGAGCTTGGTTGTAGAGGTCCTGAGAGGCCAGAGGGTCGGTCACCGTGTCGGCCGTCCCGTGGAGGACAAAGAACGGGACCGTCACCGACTTGAAGTTTCGCATCAGATAAGACGAGATTCGCAGAATCTCGTGCCCCGTTCGCACCCTTATCGGTCCCGTGTAGACCAGAGGATCCGAGTATTTCGCCAACAGAGCCACGGGGTCGCGGGTCACGGGGATGCCTCTTTTGTTGGCTCCTTTGAACTGGAATTTCGGAGCCACCAACGAGAATATCGGTGCTATGGCCTTCATACAGAGGAGAAAGGAAGAAAAAAAAAACTCCAATTATATATTGCAAATACCCGAAATAGATTACTGGAAGACTACAATTACATTCTGGTAAAAAAAAAATGCACTTTTTATACATGTGTTTTAGAACTTAAAAATTCATAACAATATTACAAGCCATGGATAATTACGTGATCTTTTCACCAAAGTTTGTTGTTTAAACAGGGTTTTTTTTTTTTTAAAGTAATTAGTTGAGAGTATACATTTGTATTAACTTATAGTTATATATTAAAAAAGATAGATTTAGATATATACTTGGCTCAAGGAGTTTGAGTTGTATATCGTTATGAACGTACCCCGACAATCGGATGAGACGGTTTTACTCGCAGAGCTGGTGAAGTCAGCACGATACCCTCGACCATTTCTTTGATGTGCGGATGCGAGGCTGCCTGAAGAAATTGGAAGATATACGTTAACAAAGTGAATACACCTTTGAAATTAAAATGAATGTGTAAATTATGGATGTGTTTGAACCGAGTACCTTCAAAACAACAGCTCCGCCGGTTGAATGACCAAAGAGGAAGCACGGAACTCCCGGGTTCTCAGATTTGATCTTCTCCAAGAAAGCCCCCTATAAATATGCATCCACAAGGTTCAAAAATTTCCAGACACAGATCGGGATTTTTAACACAACTCGAAAACATAAATAGACGAGTACAAATTCCCCAGTTATCTTTGGCACAAATATGGAAGACGTTAAGCGAAGATCATAAAATTAAAGTGCTTGCGAAAATAAACAACTTCCACCGTGATATATTTAAGTTTGACTTTTTTGAGTAAATAGTCCCTGAATTATTTTGTTAGTGATATACATTATTCCTCAGATAAAATTTGTAATCAAATTGGTTCCAAAACTATTGATTATACATTTTTTTGTCATTTTCCATAAAATAAAATAAATAATATTAAAAACATTTTCTGAAGTTCAATATCTAAACTACTTAATACATATACTTACGAACTTAAATAGCTTGTATCTAATTTTTTATAGTAACAAAGTCTCACTCTAAAATCTAAATTTTATTATTATTATTATTATTATTATTATTATTATTATTATTATTATTTCATGCTCTGAATATGATTTAATTAGTTTATTTCATAGCAAAATTAACAAGTTAATCAAGTTGGAAAATATGTTTTAAATTTTTGTGCGATTCATTGTGATACAAAGTTTAATATTTACGAAAATTACTAAAACTATAAAGTAAAATATTACTAAAATTTTACAAAATCATTAAGTTGGGGACTACTTCAAAGTGCTGCTTCTTTACTAAAAAAATAGAGAAGTACAGTTTAAAGATAAAAGCGTTTTTTAAGTATTTATGCCAAAAAAAAAATTATGGATGGCCTTTAAACAGAATGTTAAAATTTGTGCTAGAACTCACAGTATCAGCAACAACGTGGTCAAGTGAAGGGACATAGCCGTGCAATCCATCACTCCCGCCATGACCTACCGATATGAGATGTGCAATTTATCAACTACTAATCAAACCCAACCACCTCACTAATATCCCATCTAGTAATATCAGCTAACACTTGAGGCACAATTAATCACAAACTTCTTGTCTCACAGAGTCAAAATCATCTCTACTAACTACCCATGTGAACACACTTCATTGCATTTGAATGACAACATTTCTTATATACCTCTCAAGATGATCACTCATCGATACCACCGTACAAGAACCACAAGACATAACTCAACACTACCTAATTAATCACAATAATTTCCAGGAGTACAAAAAATAAAATTAAAAAAATTGAGGATATACCTATCCAATCCATTGCATAGACCCCAAAGTTGGAGGAGTTAAGCTGTCTTGCAAACTGAACATATCTTCCACTGCAAATGAAAATTCCATTTCACAATTTGATTACACCATATTAAATTAAAATTCTCTGTTTACTACGAAGCTCAATAAATCACAAAATTCTAATGTCACTCACCTATGCTCGTTGAGCCCGTGAATGACTATCAGAATGCCCCTGAAATCACAAAAACAAATAAATGAATAATGATGATCAATTTAACGCAACCACCACCAAACAAACCTCTTTTACGCAGTTGCGAAACAGAGTACAGCCAAATAAACAAACCCACAGACGCGTTACCCAAACCGACCTTCATAAATGGAATTAAACCCACAAAACCCTCTATTTTCACCAACCAACCAGAAAGCAACACGTAATACTAATTTTAATAAGCTTACTTTAGTTGACCGGAGACCGGGACCCAGGAGCGGCAAAAGAGGGCGTTGCATTTGACGCCGTAGAACAGCGAGGCTTCCCAGCGCGACTGAGAATCCGATTCTCCGGCGAAGCTCATGTCCAGACCCTCTGCCAGGGCTCTCCTTCTCGCCGTGTCTTCCTCCTCCATCCTCCGCAGCGTCTTCCTCATCCTCGCCGGCGCCGGCGACCCCGCGCTCCGGCGCCGAGGAAGAAGCGCCACGAACAGAGCCACGAACAGCGCGTGGAGGAACACGATCGCCGACCTCACGGCCTTCACGATCGGAATTATGCGGTTGCTTGCGCCGGAGGTCAGCTGGTCCATCTCCGACATCGCGGCGGCGGGATTGCGATTGGGATTGGGATCGACGACTCGGCTTTTAATTCGGGAGAGATTCTCGCTGTTGCTGTTGTTGTTTGTTGCAGCGACGCGGGGGAATCTGGACCGTACGATGGTGCGCGATGTGAGAGAAGGGACGGTGGCGATGCGGCGGCGTAAATGGCTCGTCGACGATTGAGGATTGAGAGAGGGGATTGAGGAGGAAGAGGAGAGAGACGATAAACAACACTGATTCATTTGTGTTGCTCTGCGTTTTGCTTTTCTTTCTATTTATTGTATTTACTTTTTTTTCTCTGTTAATTGTTATTCAATTATTAATAATTTAATATTATTATTATTATTTCATTTTGGGCTAGAAGTGATGTATTTTTATTAGATTATTATATTTTGAGATAAGGTTCCGGTTGTGACTTTCTGTAACTTTGAATTTTGACATTATGTTCCAATTTTTTGGTTAACTTTAATTGTTGCTTAGTGAAATAACTCAGCCCAAGAAAGAAAGATAAAGGGAAAGGGCAGTCTGGAAAAATAATTATTAAGCGGACTTTTCCCTCGCCATAATGTCCACATTTTTTAAAGTCAAACTAATATATATATATATATATATATATATATATATGGAAGTCTTTGTTTACGCGGTAACATAAATACTTGGCAAATTTATATAGGAAGAAAAGTTTATATGATACTTTCAAACGGGAAACCATATTTACTTTCGATTCATTATTTATATGAACGAACCAAATAAAATACAAATTATGACGAAGCCTTCAAACAAAAATCTTCCCAGTTAATTGTTTATTTAATTGACTTGCTGTTGGGACATCGTAGTTTCCAAAATTCGAAATGAAGATTCAGGCACATGCAAACACTTTTGGTTGGGTTGAGCTGTATCAAGTTTGTGGCCAGGATAAGAACGGGGAGTTGCCATGTCACCAGCTTTCTTTCTCAAACTCCAATGTTGATTCTACACCACGTGTTTCACTTACTCTTTTTCTGAGGAAATTTGACTTACTTCTACACGCTAAACTTTAGAAAGCAACAAAATTCCAAGAGAATTGCAACTAGGGACCTCTTCCAGAAAAAAAAAAAAAAAAAAAAAAAAAAAAAAAAAAGGGTTAATAACCGGGTTTAAATAGTGTTAATTACATTTATTATCTAAGTTAATTCGTTTTGTTCTTTGAGAACGTTTAAATACCAAGAGAATTGCAAATAATGACTACTTAACATTCCAGCAAATATAACCGGTTTGTTTTTGTGCACTGAGATTCTACACACTTTTTAGAAAGAAAAAAATACTAAATCTGTTTTTACCATAATTCTTTGCAGAACTTGAGGCTATGTTTGGTAATCAACTCAAAAAGTGTTTTTGAGTTAAAAAAATAGGAAACAAAAAGTGAAAATTGTGTTTGGTAAAATTTTTGAAAATTTTTTTAAAAAATTTTTGAAGTTGTTTTGTAAAAGAGTAAAGAAAACTGAAAATAAATAAAAGGTGTTTTTGAAAAAAAAAAAAAAAAAAAAAAAAAAAAAAAAAAATTTCTCTTCTCTTATCCTTCTCCTCATCTTCTCTTTACATTTTTTCAAAAACAAAAATGAAAACTGTACCAAACACTTTTTTCAATTTCTCAAAAACAAAAATGAAAACTGTACCAAACAGTTTTTTGAAAACAACTGCAAAATAATTTTTCAGTATAACTACAAAAATTAGAAAATAAAAAACAAAAACTCAACCGTGAGTGTTCATACTTTGAATACTGATTTCCTTTCAGTCAGTTGCTTTCCATTGATACAGACGCGTCTATTACGAAAAGATAAGAATGAATAAAGACATTGTAATCACATATATTATATAGTTTAAGAGTACTTCACATACTATGCACGCATATAATATATATACAAATCATTTTCAAATCCAATGTCATTACTCATTGACCATGACCACGGGTATGAAATAATGAACCATCCTAAATTCCTAATGTACTGACGATTTATTACGCGTCATCATCTGAATAAAAACTAAAAGATAAATGAAAGATTATGTATAGAAGCTGGTAAACGACCAATGATCAATATTTTGGGTCAAGGCGGAAAAAACAATTGACAATACTTAATGGTGTCCAAGACTTTTACAGCCAATATAAAACCAAAATATATTTGAGGGCAAACAGAAAGGGAAGCAAAAAATCATACGGAGATTAACAAGTGGGTGTAATTTCAAATTATTGAAAAATAAATATTCTATTTACCAATGTTATAACGGGGTAATAAAGTTTAGTACACCCCTTGATCAATATTTTGTGGTAACGGAAATAACTCGACTACTGGACCCATAGCTAGCGAGTTTGGGGATGAGACCAAAACCAGGGGATGATAAAAATCATTGTAGATGCGTTGTGTGAAGATGGAGTAGCTGTTTGGATGTTGAACTATCAATATAGAAGGTGCAACAAGACATTAACGGGGAAGCTAAAAAAATAAATGGATCTATTTGGAAAATAGCCAGGTTAAACGTTTAACATTGATAAATAGCTAATGTTTGGTAAATTTTAGGTAAATAACCATTTTCATATATTTATAGACGTAAATATTTGGTAAATAACCATTTTCTTATATTAAGACACATCATTATTTACGGCTATTTAGTTAAGATTTACCAAACGTTGGTTATTTAATAATGTTAGACGTTTAAATTTACTATTTTTCTAATTTTTTTAAAAACAATTAGAGTGCTCATTTTTGGTCTCTTGTGCCTTTATTTAAATTGACTTGCAATGTTGATATATAATTGGATTTGGAGATCGGAAATTTCAATGGCTCACCTAATTTGCGAGTGAGACATTAAATCCGGTTAAGCAATAACTAGCGAAACATTAAATTATCAAGTTAATAAATGAGCTTGTCTATTACCAGGTTTGAATCCAGTTCTTTCTTCCAAACTCCTCGATCTTATGAATTTTCCTCTGAGATTTACTCTGCAAGTTTAAAAGGGATATACACAAAATATAATTTAGAATTGCAGTTAGTTGGTAGTATTGAGATTATACCATCATTCCTTCTTAAGTTCTTCAAGCTCGTCTATGTAGAGATAGATGGAAATTTTACTTCCAATAGCCGCCAGACTTCCAATGGAACATTATTCATCATTGTCTTGCGTCTTTCCTATTACATGCTCCTTGAACCTATTCTTCTTCTAGCGGGACATTTCTCCTTAGAAGGACTTGCCTTTGTCTTAGGACCCAGCTCCAAAAGAAACACTTTTCTTTTTTTTTTTTTTTGGCACATAAGTATTTTCAGCATAATTTGTTTACCACTTTTTTCCGTCCAGGGCTCTGAATACACTAAAAAAAGTCTACATCTCTCTCTCTCTCTCTCTCTCTCTCTCTCTCTCTCTCTCTCTATCTCTCTCTCTATCTCTCTCTCGATTTCCATAATGATTTAAAAAAAAAAAGTTCCAATCGGACTAGAGTTGTGGCAAAGATAGTGAAGCCGAAAATCTCAAGTCGAAACTCGGGTGGAAGGACGAGGTGTATGTTATGGTGATGGCGAGTCGGAGTGCAACTACAGAATGAAGACTGAGGTGTCGGGGCGTTGGAGATATTACTTGTTGTTCGTGGCCGGTGGTGTTCCCACCAGAGGTCTACGAGTCTGCATCCCTTAGCCTTGGTTGCCAGATTCATAGCCTTGTTTTTAATGCTGTTGTTACATTAATTGGCAATTTAATGTTGGCAAAATAATATAGAATCGTGGAATATATTATCGGATAGCGTTGGGCCTTGTTACAATTTTTGGTCACAAGTGTCGCAGTTTGTGTTGTAACAGTCCTGTGTAACAGTCTCGGCCCATTAACTTTTGGGCTTCGCTACTCCGACTTGAAGAAGGATTCCAACGTGGATTAATGAGATAATGGGCTGGTGTTCCTAATTCGACTTCAAGATTTGTGTTGACCTAGTTTTCTCATATAAATAGGTCATCACCACACCATCTTCACTTACGCATTTGGAGAGATTTATTTGAGTGTTTAGCTGAGCTTAGAACGGCCTGTGTTCAAGCTTTTAAGGTGTCTTTTACCTCTGCTTTGTTGCCTATATACGGGTGATTGTATTAGAAGCTAGAGGTTAGGTTTTTCAATTGTTTTTGTTGGGAAACACGTTTAGAAGTCTCGGGAGAGATATTCTGTGGGAATCGAGGGGATCTCGTACTTAGGGGGAGCCTAAGTTGCTGTTGAAGAGGATAGACGTAGGTTGGGTGGCTAGCGAGGGAGTCGTTGAGTGTAAATCCTTATTGTACCACGTTATCATAGTAAATTGCTTTCCACCGGGCAAATGCCCTCCAGACGTAGGCACGAATTGCCGAACTGGGTTACCAACTCTGGTGTCTATTTATTATTTCCGCATTCATATCGTTTATCTTTTGCTTTCTCTAAATTTCAGCAACTGTCGCATTTTCTGTTACAACACTTTCTGCAACAGCTGCGCAGATTCAGTAATTTCAATTGGTATCGGAGCGGTTCACTCAGTCCTGTTGAGTGTGATCCGTAGTGTTACTGATCTGTTTATTTAGAGATGGAGTTCATGAGAGAAGGTGCATCTATTGGCCGTCCGCCCCTCCTCGACGGTGGAAACTACTCGTATTGGAAAGCTCGGATGAAGGCCTTCTTAAAAGCACTAGACGAGAAAGCTTGGAGAGCCGTCCTCACTGGCTGGAAGCACCCCACCACCACCGATGGTACCGGAGAGACTGTTTTGAAACCTGAAGTTGATTGGTCTGTGAATGAAGATAAACTGGCAAGCGGTAACTCTAAAGCTCTTAATGCGATCACGGCTGCCGTCGACCCCAACACATTCAAGTTGATCTCTACATGTGAAATGGCCAAAGACGCATGGAATATCCTTCAAGTCACTCATGAAGGAACTAATATGGTACGAATGTCTCGTCTCCAGCTTTTGACTGCTAAATTTGAGAACTTAAGAATGACAGAAGATGAAACGATTAGTGAATTCAATTCTAGACTTTGTGACTTGTGTAATGAATCGTTTGCCCTTGGTGAAAAAAATGTTTGAGGAAAAATTTGTCAGAAAAGTTCTACGGTCGCTTCCGAAGCGGTTCATCTACAAAGTCACTGCCATTGAAGAGGCTAAAGACATATCCACAATGAAGCTGGAAGAGTTAATGGGTTCCCTCAGAACCTTTGAGATGAACGATGAGCACCACAATCCCGAGCCGAAGATTCATGGAATTTCATTGAAAGCTGACCTCGACAACAACCACGGCCTTACTGAAGATGAAGACTTGGCTAAGACTATCTCTCTTCTGGCTAAGAACTTTGGCAAATTCATGAAGAGGATGAACAACAACACTCACAGAAGTGTTTCAGAAACTGTCTCTGACAGTTCCCAAAACAGATCCAACGCCAACGAAATTTCCACAGATCTGAATGTCAAAGCTAAGGCGATTCAATGTCGAGAATGTCTTCGGTCATATCCAAGCAGAATGTGCCAACACCCTCAAGAAGCGTAACAAAAGCTACAACACCCGTACTTGGAGTGATGAGGATTCAGAAGAGGAAGACATTATCGACAACTTCCTTGCTTTTACTGCCCGTGATTCTCAAGACAATTTGAAGCCATGCAACACTGTCGCAGGTTGTGTTAGTGACGTTTTCTACAACAGCGACTCTGAAGTCAGCAGCAACGAAGAAGATGAAGAAGAATTAACACTTGAGTCTGTTACCAAGGCTTATGGACTTCTCTACAGCAAGTGGAATGATGTTGTTAGTCTTAATCAAAGGCTTTATGAGAAGATTGCCATCGCTTCAAAAGAAAAGGATGAACTCCTTGCCTCTGTTGCCTCCTTAAATGAAGAATTGAAATCTGAAAGATCTCAACAAGATAAGTTTCATTCTGAAATAACTCTCTTGAAGAAAAATATTAGAATGCTCAATTCTGGAACGTCAAAACTTGATGAAATTTTGTGTATAGGAAAAACCAGTGGCGATCATCATGGTCTAGGCTATCAGAGAGGAGGAGCATCCAGCTCTAAGACTATCTTCGTCCCGAGCATAAATTCCCAGAATGAAGTTGCTGGCTCAACAACTGTTACAACAGCTTCTGCAACACCTGCGAAGGCAAGCCAAAAATCTTGGGTTTGTCATTACTGTGCGAAGAAGGGTCGTATTAAACCCTGGTGTTACAAGCTCCTGAAAGATCTGAAAAAGCAAAGAAGTTCAAGGTCAAACCCTCTTTTTTTTTTAGTAAGGCACTATCGGCCAGGATTACATGATATATTAGCAGTGCAAAGCGCAGGTGGCACTAACGGCCAAGATTACATAGTAGGTGGCACTATTGGCCAAAATTACATACTTATTAGAATAAATTCTAGGGGGCATGCATTTCTGCATCCCATGGGGGCTTGAACCCATGACATCTCCGTCGAGGTGAGTGTGAGATTACCGCTAGACCAAGCTAGCTACCACAAGGTCAAACCCTCTTGCCATGAAAAAAGTTTGGAAAGTCAAAGATCCACAAAATCGCGGTGCGTGTACTCCTCTGAATGTCCCGACCAAAGACAAGAAATCTATCATATGCGGTAACTTCATAAAAGAGGATGTTGCTCCGGAACAACAACTTGCAGATATTTTCACGAAAGACGATTCAAAGTTCGAATCGCTTAGGCGTGTCGTGGGTCTTTGTGTGAATGATTCGTGATCTATCATCGACGTGTATTCGAGTATACATATGGAAAATTAATGCTCGAATACACTTTTATTGAAGTATGATATTTTTTTTTACCTCAAGTGCAAGTTGTCGTGTTAATTCAGATTTTTAGTGTTCGTCCGAGTAGTTGTTTTTGTGTTTTTCGTTTTTTTTTTCCAGCTTCCTCCCTTCCAAAAGAAAAGGAAAAAAAAGGGTCAAAAGTCGAAATTAAAAAAAAAAAAAAAAAGTTGCAGATTTCCAGATTTTATTGCTCTGGTTTTTCACTCGACAGACAGACTTCAATGTCTTATAATCCAATCTCCACCGTTCAGAATATACCTTTAAGTATTACGACCATGGTGTACAAATTTCGTAACAATCCAACGGTTAACGAATTCACAAACTCCTGTTTGGCAAGGCTGGTCGGAGTAGTTGCGATTTATTTCGAAATTTGTGTTTTCTTCTCCGATGAACCAACGTTTTTCTTCACCTCCGGAGTAGATTTACACTACCATGAGCGCCTCTTTTCTACACTCATTGAGCTAGAAGCTTGTGTATTGAGCTTGGGTCGTGTTTTTTTCGACGCCGTGATATTTTCTTTTCGACAAGAAACGAATTCTACGATGATGCATAACATTCAGGGGGAGCAAACTGTTGTTTGGTGGTTGTTCAATTTTGGAGGTATGTTTATGGAAAAAAATGAGGAGATTATGTGACTCATGGTGACTCTGCCATAATGGTGTTGAAGGTTCGTCGTCGTCGTCATCGTTACCTTGTCACAGGTACGATTCTGTTTTGCCTTTAAACGCCAAAGGGGGAGATTGTTGTTACATTAATTGGCGATTTAATGTTGGCAAAATAATATAGAATTGTGGAATATATTATCGGATAGCGTTGGGCCTTGTTACAATTTTTGGTCACAAGTGTCGCAGTTTGTGTTGTAACAGTCCTGTGTAACAGTCTCGGCCCATTAACTTTTGGGCTTCGCTACTCCGACTTGAAGAAGGATTCCAGCGTGGATTAATGAGATAATGGGCTGGTGTTCCTAATTCGACTTCAAGATTTGTGTTGACCTAGTTTTCTCATATAAATAGGTCATCACCACACCATCTTCACTTACGCCTTTGGAGAGATTTATTTGAGTGTTTAGCTGAGCTTAGAACGGCCTGTGTTCAAGCTTTTAAGGTGTCTTTTACCTCTGCTTTGTTGCCTATATACGGGTGATTGTATTAGAAGCTAGAGGTTAGGTTTTTCAATTGTTTTTGTTGGGAAACACGTTTAGAAGTACCGGGAGAGATATTCTGTGGGAATCGAAGGGATCTCGTACTTAGGGGGAGCCTAAGTTGCTGTTGAAGAGGATAGACGTAGGTTGGGTAGCTAGCGATAGAGTCGTTGAATGTAAATCCTTATTGTACCACGTTATCATAGTAAATTGCTTTCCACCGGGCAAAGGCCCTCCAGACGTAGGCACGAATTGCCGAACTGGGTTACCAACTCTGGTGTCTATTTATTATTTCCGCATTCATATCGTTTATCTTTTGCTTTCTCTAAATTTCAGCAACTGTCGCATTTTCTGTTACAACACTTTCTGCAACAGCTGCGCAGATTCAGTAATTTCAAATGTCATTTTTAACACCTTGCACATATTGAAAATAATTGTTAATTAGTGTTAATTGTAACAAAATTAACTTTATAATTTATTTACCAAAAATATTAAGCAACAAATACTTTGGATCATACGTTGGCTAGGAGTCTTTTTTTGTTTGGATGCAGGGGTTTTTTTAACGTGCTTTTATTTTCACTATTGTTGTGTTAATGAGAAACGACAAACATAAATCATTATCTGAATTTGCAATCATAAATATATACATTATTGTCAACAATTACCAGTTATTAACTTCTGCAATTCGAATGCAAAATTATCATAAAATACTCGAACCCCAATGTTCTAAAACATGCATAAATTATTTGTAACAGATTATTTCCTAATATTTTCAACATCGGTTTCTTGATTTAATATTATTTCCAAATATTTCCAACATTAAGAAAGATTTCGAACTCATGTCATCTTCTTCGTGCAATAGCATAACACGGAATTTTAATTCATAAATAAATACATTTGATAATCGGCTTCATGTATGTCTTTGTTTTTTCTTATCAATTCTTTTTTAGTTCATCCACCGATTTGAATATATTAGAACATTTTTTTTCACTTCAGAGCTTTTTTTTTTGTTCTTCAGTGCATTTAATGTGTTGATGATTAGTCTTCAATTGCAAAATCAATATTCATTTAGTTTGTTGCGCGTGAACCCTTAAAGTCGGCCTCTTTAATCGTAATATTAGTTAGTATAATTTATTTCGTTCTTTATCTTTTATTACGAATATAAATAACAAACCGCGAGAAATATGTAGAAGGGCATTTGAGTCTTTATACCTTGAGAAATAATGGAGTGTGGCTAATAACAAATTATTATCCAAACATGAGTAGTTCGCAATAACAAGTTTTAGATTGGCTTGAAATCTACGACTCTCTTAAATACATCAACTTCAAAATAAGAAGGTCAACTTTCCCTTTCTATGCCCCTTTCCACAACGTTGTGGCTGTCAAACCCTGCGACTTTTCTTTTCGACCTCTGCTCCCCCAGCCGCCCCGATGGAAGACATTATCGGTCAATTGAGCGATTTCTCTCTCTCTGGTGAGAAGAGATTGTGGATATAACAGAGGACTGGATTGCCGATGGTAAGGACAAAATCCGATTTGGTCTGATAGGTAGGGTTTTCTCCTCGAAACCAGTCCATTTTCATCTCCTCCGCGATCTGTTTTTGAATATCTGGAACCCAAGAGGTGGTGTGGATATCCGCCAGGTTGCGCCCGATTGCTTTTTCTTCAATTTCACTGACCCCTCTGATAAGGATGGAGTCCTAGCCAATGAGCCCTGGCACTTCGACAAGGCGCTTCTAATCCTTAAAGAGTTAGTGAATGGAGAAGTCCCGAAGGCGGAGGATTTTTTCCACACGAAGCTCTGGATCCAAATCCACAACCTCCCTGTCTTTGCCATGACTGTCCAAATTGGTCGCTTCCTGGGCAATCAAGTCGGAACTGTGGTGCACGTGGATTCTGATGACCAGGGACGGTGCTATGGTCACTCCTTGCGTGTCCGTGTTAATTTTGATGTCCGCCAACCCTTGAAGAGGGGTGCTAAATTCCGCCTCGGAAAAGACGGTGAGGTGAAGTGGGTCGACTTCCGATATGAAAAACTCCCCCTATTCTGATTTGCATGTGGCAGAATCACTCACGCGGTGAAGGATTGCCCGGTACCTGAGGCCGCCTCAATCAAGCAAAGTGGGTCATATCCCTTTGGGCTCTTCCTGTGTGGATCATCATTTCGGCCACGGGGAGGTCGAAATCCGACAACCAACCAAGGCGAACCCGGACCAAGCGCCACCTTGAAACCTGCTAGTCCTGGGTCGTGTCTTGGACTTTCAACTAGAGCCTACTCCATATCGTTGACCCATCCCAACCACTCACTGCCACTTTCCCTTAGCAGCACCCACATGCCCAAAATTTCTCGCGATCCTACTCAACCAATCAATCCCTCGGTTATCTCTATCCCACAAATCTCGCCAACCACCAGGTCAACTCTCCCAAATGATGCCACAAATCTCGGAATCCCACCTGTACCCCTTCCACCAATATCTTTGGGCGGGAATGAAGTTTTCTCTGAGCTACCTTCGATTCAAAATCCTAGGCCTACCCCACAGCCCATGATATCCTCAAAAAAGTAAAAGCCCAATATCCTTTTTGGCCTTGACCAAGATTCCGATCATATAGCTCACCAAGCCCATCCTCTCAACCCGGCTCTCACTGAACCATCACCCTTTCCTCACCTCTCACTTCCCGAGCAAACCCTTACCCATCAAGCTCCTTCCTCGACCGTGGAAATTCCTTCCCTTGACCCTCTTACTCACCTCATCCCCTCACCTACCCCACCCACACACCATGACACCCCAAGCTCCACTACCACTCATCCCCCTACCCAAGGAAAACATAGCCTCCCCCTCACTGATACTACCTTCTCGATCGGAACTTCTACCCAAGCCCCTAAACTCAACCGCCACAAATGGAAAAAAACTTGCATGCACCCCGGGTAGTAGCAACCCCACACAACGTCTCGACTCGGCAGTGGCGAAGCGTAAAGGCCCTGCTCACAGCCATGACTCAAAAGAGGAAAAATTACGGAAAATTATGGATGATACAAGTATCTCCACCCATGGATCGGCGGAGGCTGGCGATCAGCCCCGCCGGGCCCAATGAATTGCATCGGATGGAATGCTCGGGGTTTGGGGAGCCCCGAGTCATTCCTAAAACTTCGAGGTATTCTTCGAAGTCTCTCCCCGGGTCTCGTTTTCCTCTGCGAGACACGGTTATCAGGACCCAAGGCTCATGAATTTGGTGGTCGCCTAGGCTACCAAAACAATATGGTAGTAGATAGCCGAGGACAGAGTGGTGGCCTTATTCTCATGTGGGATACTAGTTGGGACGTGGCCATTAAGAGCTTCTCGTCGTGGCACGTCGATGCGATAATCATCGACCCTCTGAACCGTACCTGCCGGTTTACAGGTTTCTACGGCAATCCTGTTAGCAACGAGAGAAAGAATTCTTGGGATCTTCTTCGTCGCCTTAACTCTTTCATGACTCTTCCGTTGTGTTGTCTAGGAGATTTTAATGAGATCCTGGTCTATCGCGACAAGAGTGGTGGCTCAGATCGTCCCCGTAGTGGGATGGCGGATATCAGCTCGTGCCTCGATGATTGTGAGTTTCGCGACTTGCCTTTCTCGGGGGATCGCTGGACCTGGGATAATGGACGGAGTGGCTCGACAAATATCAAGGAGCGCCTGGATCGGGTTGTTGTCAATGATGAGTGGGGGCCAGCTTGATGGTCCACTTTGAGGTACGCCACCTCGATTACTTTGGGTCAGATCATCGGGTGATTCACGTCTTCATTGACCCTACTACAGCTACACGGAAAACACAGCGAATGGGTTTCAGGTTCAAACCCTGTTGGTTTAAAGACAGTGAATGCAAGGAAGTCATTCGCCTAGCTTGGGAATCTGACCGCTCCGACGCTACAGTACCCTCTATCAACCGTCGTTTGAAGCTGTGTTCAGACTCCCTTCGCCGATGGAGCTCGGATAAGTTTGGCTCAGTCCCGAACAGGGTGAAAGCGATGCAGAAACATCTTCAATCCCTCCAAAAAGGAGGCAGGTCGGAGGGGGAAGTCAAACAGATCCGGGAGATAGAGAAATCGCTATCCAAACTGCTGATGTTAGAAGAACACTACTGGAAGCAGAGGGCGCGAACTGATTGGCTTAAATTGGACGATGCAAATACAAAGTTTTTCCACTCCAAGGCCATAAGTCAACGGAAGAAGAAAATTATCCATGGATTGGAGGACGACAGAGGTACCTGGCGGTCTGATCATACAGTGATTGTTCAGATTGTGGAAAATTACTTCAAAAATATTTTCACTTCTGCGAGGCCTAGTGCTACTGACTTCCGCTCGGTGTTGGAGGCTGTTGATTCCAGTCTAGATGAGATGGCAAGAGCGAGAATCGGGGATCAGTTTACAGCTGACGAGGTGCGTCGGGCAGTTTTCAGCATGGGAGCAGACAAATCGCCGGGCCCCAATGGCTATCACAACGCTTTCTACCAGAAAATGTGGGACGTTGTTGGGGAGAACATGACCCAAGTCTGCTTACCCATCCTCAACGGCAAAGCCTCAGCCCACGGTCTCAACCATACCACGGTGGCTCTGATTCCGAAAGTAAAAAAACCTTCCAAGATAACTGATTTCAGACCTATCGGTCTTTGCAACGTGTTATACAAAATTATCACAAAAACGTTGGCTAATCGACTTAAGTTTTCCTTGACCCATTGATATCCCAGTCTTAGAGTGCCTTTGTCCCAGAAAGATTATTACGGACAACATCATCGTGGCTTATGAAACTATGCACTCGTTGATGAAAAGAAAAGCGAGTCTGAAAGGGTGGGTGAGTATGAAACTCGACATGAGTAAGACCTATCATAGAGTCGAGTGGGGCTTCGTGGATGCGATTATGAAGAAGATAGGGTCCCCAGAGGTATGGTGCTCGGTCTTCATGGATTGTATTTCCACTCCTTCGTATTCCTTCGGTGTTAATTGGAGTACTGAGGGTCATGTGGTTCATCAGCGAGGTCTGTGACAGGGCTGCCCACTATCACCCTATTTATTCATTCTTTGCCCTGAGGGCTTTTCATCGCTGATTCGGAAAGCGAAAATTGAAGGGCTCATCACGGGGTTCGCGTGCAGAAAACGAGGGCCACAGGTTAGTCATATCTTCTTCGCGGATGACTCACTTATTTTTTGCCGAGCTAGGAGGGGCGACGTGATGGCTATGTCAAATATCCTAGCCACCTACTCAAAAGCTTCGGGACAGACCATCAACTTCCGAAATTCGTCCATGATATTCAGCTCCAGTGTAAGTCATGCGCTAAAAACATATTTGGGTGGATTGATTGGTATTTTCGTGTATCAATTCTCACGACAGGTACCTGGGGCTCCCTCAATTTGTTGGACGAAACAAAAAGCAAGTCTTTCGGTCGGTGTGAGACAAGGTGTGGACCCGGCTCTCCTCGTGGAAGGGGCGTCTTTTCTCTCAAGTGGGTAGGGAAATCCTGATCAAGGTCGTCGCCCTCGCCCTCCCTGCCTTTACCATGAGTGTTTTTCGTATCACGAGGGCCCTTTGCGAGGAGATGGAGGCTACGATGGCCAGATTTTGGTGGGCCGGTGATGTTACTAAACGCAATATGCACTGGTGTAAGTGGGACAAGCTCTGTCTCCCTAAATCCCATGGAGGTTTAGGATTCAAGAGCCTGGGGAATTTTAATCAGGCCTTGCTAGCTAAACAAGGATGGCGGATCATTTTGTCTCCTCATTCCCTCGCGGCCCGGGTCCTCAAGGAAAAATATTTCCAGCCCGGGAATTTCATGACGGCTACCCTTAATTCATCAGCCTCCTTCCTTTGGCGCTCTTTCATATGGGGTCGAGACATTATCCATCAGGGGCACAAGTGGAAAATGGGAGATGGGCGCTCTATCTGGGTGTTCCAAGATCGCTGGCTTCCGTCACCGGTGACCCTAAGACCGATAACAGTCCCCAGAGAAGATGATAAGGATCGGTGTGTAGACTCCCTCATCTCGGATGATTCCCGTGAATGGTCTCGGGAGAGGATTAAAGAGGTGGTTTGGCCGGCCGACGTTCCGACAATCTTCAGTATTCCCTTGAGTCTTGAGAGGCGCCCAGACTCCATCACTTGGCCACTCGAGAACTCTGGTGAGTATTTCGTGCGATCCGGTTACCGACTCATCTCATCGACTTCTCTCTCTCTCTCTCTCTCTCTCTATCTCTCTTTCTCTCTCTCTCTCTCTCTCTCTCTCTCTCTCTCTCTCTCTCTCTCTCCCTCTCTCTCTCTATCCCTCCTTCTTCTTCTACCGTGGACATGGGTCTCTAGAGTCCACTTTGGCGGCTACGTGTACCACCAAAAGCCAAGATTTTCTTCTGGCGGCTTATGAATGGTTGCCTCCCCACAAACGACGCACTGGCCAATCGTGGAGTCCTGTGTTCGAGGAAGTGCCCTTTCTGTAGCAGTCCCGAAATAATCTCCCATGTCTTCCAGGACTGCCGACGAGCTAAGGAGGTCTGGCGTCATACGGTTTTCTGGGATCGTATCCAACCAAACGCTCGGTGCAACTGGGAAAATTGGCTACTCGGGAACTGGAAAGGCTTGTCGATAGAGGAACAGGAATTGGTATGCACGATCTGCTCTACGATGTGGTGGGCCCGGAACTGTTATGTTCACGGACGTGCTGCGACATGGACGGCGGAGATTGCAGCAGCGGCGGGGGAATGGCTCAGCAACTTCCAGGCTGTAAACGAGTCCCGCAAGAGTCACGCGAAGAAGCCAAGGGACAGAGTTTCGTGGAAGCCGCCTGAGCCTGGGAAGACAGTGGTAAGCGTGGATGCTTCGATCTCGGAAAATGGGCTAGGAACTAGTTTTGGAGGGCTTATTCGCAACCACGCAGGGGAGGTTATTGGGGACTTTAGCAATCGCATTCCGAACATATACGAGCCGTTGGTCGCTGAGTCAATCGCAATGCGAGAAGGACTCATGTTTGCTAAAACCCAGGGGCTGATTGTTGACAGTTTGGAGAGCGATTGCTTCACTGCCATTTTTGCGATCTCAGGTGCAACCACGGTGGCCTCCATCGATCAGATCATCTGTGATGTTCGCCGTCTTCTTTCGGAGCCTAACGGTGTCCAGTGTCGTTTCATTCCATGCGAGGGAAATGTTGCGGCTCATCATATATTAGCCCATGAAGCTTTTAATTTTAACAACAATGTATGTTGGTTATTCGAGAATCCTTCTTGTATTTAGTCGATTATAGTGACCGATTCGGTTGCTCGTCATTAATGAAAGGTTACTCGATTTTATTTAAAAAAAAAGATTTATTCATTTTTCATAAATAAATTGAAAAACACGACTGTCCATGAACAAAAATGAAAGTAACCAACAAACAGAATTGTTCTCATAGTCAGTATGAGAAGGATAATGTAAGTACAACATTGAGATGATGAATAAATACCCTAAATAGACATAAAAAAGGGAAATTAAAGGTAAAAAATTTAAATTAAAACCTATAATTTAATATATATTTTTTTACACAATATAAACCAGAAAACACATTTTTACATAAATAGAAACAAATTAATGAGAATATATCATTAAAGTCGAAACCTCTATGAGGCTTATAAACCATCGTATCATCAATGTATTTGATATAAGTAGGAGACCACCCACCAAGAACATGTTTCCAAATCTTTTTGTCAATTAGCTAAAAATTGATTTACTTAATCGATAACCAAATCAATAAAAAAAAAATTCAAAATCAAAATTTGGTGCTAGGTAAGCAAACCAAATTTTTAGTTTGGTAAATCAAACTGTTTTTTAAATTTTTGGTTAATGATATTCAAAATATTCAATTCGATTTTAGCTGAACTGAACCGAGATATATATTTTACTCATACATTAATGGGGAATTGCCACAACTACTACCTATTTGATAATTTTTTCCTATTTTCCACCAAAACCTTAATTTGGACACCAATACCACTAACACCTATGTAAAACTACCCATTTACCCTTCACTTTAAATTTTCTTATTTGGCTCTCTCTCTCTCTCTCTCTCTCTCTCTCTCTCTCTTCGCGTCAGTCCCCATAAAGTCTGACTATCTCCTCTCTATCTCTCTAATCGCGTAAGTGGTTTCTCTCTCTCTATCGTTCTCTCGTTCCCGCCAATATTCCTCTCTTTTTCTCTTTTTCTCTCTTGACCCCAGCTCTCTTTCTCACCGTCGGGGTCTAAAACCAAAGGACCCAAACATCCCCCTGAGAACCCTACTCTCTCTTTCTCGCCGTCGATCTTTAAAACTCGAATACTCAAACGCCCACGAGATGTGATATTAGATGTCAACAATTGACGTCAACTGTTGACATTAGATGTCAACAAGTGTCGATGTCAACAGTTGACATTAGACGTCAACTGTTGACATTAGATGTCAACAAGTGTCGATGTCAACAGTTGACATTAGACGTCAACTGTTGACATTAGATGTCAACTGTTGACATTAGATGTCAACAATTGTCGTCAACTATTGACATTAGATGTCAACAGTTGACATCTAATGTCAACAATTGACATCAAATGTCAACAGTTGACATCAACTATTGACATCTAATGGATGAATTTAAATTTAGTTCTTCACTTGGGCATTCAATTCACAACATTACAGATATATAAAACATAGTGTAAATAGACATATTAAGCAGTTTCAGGCTTTCAAGTCATACAAAAACCCATACACAAATATAAATATTAAGATGTTTCAGGCATTCAAGTCATACAAAAACCCATACACAAATATATATATTAAGAAGTTTCAGGCATTCAAGTTAAGGGCCATTTCTTGTTAATCTTCATCCTCCTATAGAAGAGGAGTTCCTCTCTCATGCTTTTCAGCATTAACAGTCGTGTCCCCATGGACACGACTTCCATAAAATCTATTTTTTCGTTTAACTTAGTCTCCCAATCGTCTCCGAAGACTTCTTTCATAACACTTTCGACACTGATGATCAGACGCGATCCAGGCTCACTATAAAAAGTATCCAAGTACCATATGTACTCAGCCTGGCTCATTTGGAACTCCGTGAGTTGTGCATCCATTGACTACAATTTTAGTAACCAAAAATTAAAAATCACATCTACAATCACAAAAAATAATAACAAAAATCAACTTTGATTTGCATCAAAATGTACCTCATTTGGCTCGAAGTCGTCAGAGCTTGTTGCCGGAGATTCAAGGGAGTGCTTATTTTACATTTCTGCGTTTTTTTTACAATATTAGAGTTAACAATGTTTATTATTTGTTGATTTCAGATTTCAACAGTTGACGTCCATTGTTGACATCTAATGTCAACAACTGATGAACTCTGTAGAGTTTAGACGTCAATTTATCTCATCAGTTGTTGATATTGTCAATAGTTGACATCTA
The DNA here is from genome assembly GCF_054948205.1 of Urtica dioica subsp. dioica. Taxonomy (NCBI): domain Eukaryota; kingdom Viridiplantae; phylum Streptophyta; class Magnoliopsida; order Rosales; family Urticaceae; genus Urtica; species Urtica dioica. The sequence continues at coordinate 30,801,737 of NC_142762.1, forward strand.
ATGTCAACAACTGATGAACTCTGAAGATTCTTAACATACCCAAACAATATTCTAAAATTTTAACCACAAAATTTAGGGAAAAAGCAAAACGAACCTTGTGCGCGACCTTGGCTCTCGTGGGGATTTGGGTCCTCGGGTTTTAGAGAGCTGGTGCGAGAAAGAGAGCTGGTTCTCGGGCTCCTGGGTTTCTTGGGTCTGGTGGCTTTGGGGTAAAGAAAGAGAAAGAGAAAGATCGAGAGAGAGAGAGAGATCGGGAAAATAACAATCCGACGAGGGGACAGAGAGAACGAGAGAGTGAGAGAAAGAGATAGAATGGGAAGATAGAACGTGAAAGAGAAGAGAGAGATGTAAGCATGATTTAAACGATCCTAATCAGCCAAGATCTTAGAACTAGATGATTTTCACAAAACATCAAAGATCAAGAAAGCCTACCTCGATCCATGACGAGAGCAACGACGGTGGCGGAATCACCGGAATTGATTTCTCCTTCTTGACCCTTTAGACTTGAGAGTTATCTTTTGATAGCTCAGGAAAACTGCGTAATGGATTGAGAGAAGACCAATCCCTAGGGTTAGCTTTATATAGACTCACCATGAGGGTATAAAGGGAAGTTACCTTTTATTTATTAACCAATAAAATTTATCTTATTTATTATTAAACTAATGGGTATTAATATACTTGGGCCATAATTGTTTCACACGTACAAAACCCACGTATTGGGCTTACAAAACAATTGGGTCTAACATTCTCCCACTTGGCCCATGTGTCATTATATACCCCACAGTTTAAGAATAAAACATAATTGCGCGTAGCATAAGATAAATCCGTCATAATATAGGTTACATCATAAAGTCATTATCAAGCATGAGAACTAATAAGGATCATAGCGGTTGTATGTCAATTTATCGACATAGTCCCTTCCGTGTATCACAATACTAGATTCACACTCAATAAGACACATAATATGGTATTCATTAGCGGTCCGAATCTTGATCATATAATGCATTCATGTATATACTAATCATAATAGAAAACAAGATTCATTACTTCATATCAGAAACAAAATAAATGAGCTCAAAGTGTCAATCACATAAACATAAAAATAACATCAACGATGACATCAAAGGATCCCCATTCTTTCGACATGTTCAGTAAATGCCTTTGGAGACAATTCTTTCGTTAATGGGTATTAACCAATAGACTTTATCTTATTTATTATTAAACTAATGGGTATTAATATACTTGGGCCATAATTGTTTCACATGTATAAAACCCACGTACTGGACTTACAAAACAATTGGGTCTAACAAGAGAAAGATAGATTGACGGGAAGAGAGAACGAGATAGAGAAGAGAGAGAGAAATCAGATTGACGCGAAGAGAGAGAGAGAGAGAGAGAGAGAGAGAGAGAGAGATGAGAGAGTCAGACTTTATGGGGATTGACGCAAATAGAGAGAGAGAGAGAGAGAAATAAGAAAATTTAAAATGAAGGGTAAATAGATAAGTTTACATAGGTGTCAGTGGTATTGGTGTCCAAATTAAAGTTTTGGTGGAAAATATGAAAAAGTTATAAATAGGTAGTAGTTGTGACAATTTTCCTACATTAATATATAGAAATTCAACTTGGCTACGCAGTTAATATTTGGCTATAGCAATTAGGTTTTATTAAAAATTACAACACATTTTTTTTAGAATTTTGCTAAGTGAAGTTGAACATTAATTTAAACTCGGATACGGGAGTAGACCACTATAGTCCATCTGATCCGATATGGTGTTCGTTGAGTTATATTTAATTTATGATATTATATAGAGTATATACCGAATTAAACCAAAATTTAATATCTTATTACGAGATGTCACTGGGTTAAATTATTGGCTAATTTAGCAAAATAGTCAACTTAAACGTTGAGAATTGCTAAATAGGCAAGTTTTAGTAAATATTAGATAAATAACCAATTTTATATATTTATAAACGTAAATATTAAGTAAATAGACATTGCTATATTAAGTCATATCATCATTTATGGCTATTTACTTAATATTTACCAAACATTGGCTATTTAGCAATATCAAACGTTTAAGTTTGCTATTTTTCTAATTTTTTGTAAATTATTAAGTTATTGCTTGACCGAAATTCGGCTTTAGCTGAAATTGGAGTGGTTTCGATTTTAAACGTTGAAAAACCATAAATTCGATTTTGGTCAAAATTTTGTCAAAATCGAACATAACCAATAACACATAATAACAATGAGTACATGCTTTGATGCAAATTGAAATTGTATAATCTATAAGAGATGTGTCATACGATGTTGTATAATCTATTAACATAATGAAAAAAAAAATTAAACCATAGAAATTATGGTTGAAATTGGATCAGTTCGATTCGATTTTTGACATTTTTTTATATACGAATCCGAATTTTCGATTTTAAAATTTCGGTTCAATATCCGGTTCAGTTTAATATAAAACTGAAATTCGATTATCCGGTCTTTTAAATTCAATATCTAGTCCAATATCCAATTTTTAAATTTGGTTATCCGGTTCTTTAAATTCCGGATCCAGTTTTATATCCGGTTTAAAGAAACTGAATATCCGGTTTTTAAATCCATATCCGGCTCTAAAACTATTACAATGATCAAAATACGAGTACAAACGAGTCATATAAAGCTCCAAAATAATAGTTCATAGTCTAAAACTGAATAAAAAATAAAATTCAAAATGACACTCGTCTTCACGAATCCATACATTCTCGTCTCCAACTACCTAAACATGCAAATATAATAATACGAAATTATAAATTACAACATGATTATAATAAAGCAAACGTACAATTGAAACCGTACTAACAACATTACCTTGAGAGATCACATAATCAAGTTGTAGTAGTAGGAGTAGGAGTTGATATATGAGAAGCTTCTTCTTCTATGACAATTTAACCATCATCTATTTATTATGACATAAAGTTAAAATAAATTAATTTTAATAAATAAATAGAAAATGACCTTGTCAAATAAAATATCAAATTAAAAGTCGTAAGGTCTTTTTCTTTTTTTCCAGAATCTTGAAGTCTGAATCAAATTAAAGATACAAGTTTCATTTTTTATAATTTAATTTTTTAAATAAAAAAATTCGGTTATATAACCGATATTCGAATTTGCCTAAAATCAAAACCGATATCTTTGTTTTGAAACCGGATTGGTTATCCGAATCCTAATTTCGATTATCTGACGTGGCTCCAAATTTTGGTTTCAGATCGATTTGGATATCTATTTTATCCGATTTTCGATTCGATTTCATACATCCTTAGTAGAAAAATAACACACAGTATTGATAAACTCAATTTGAAGTGCTATTACCTACTTCTAGAGGGTTGGCCCAAGGAAATACAATTTTACTAATCAATGGTATACAATTTTACTACACGGTCGCAACTGCCATTTTCATATACCTACCAGTGTATTTCAACTCAAACTCTCCATTAATCTCATATTCTCACTTCCTGCTAAACACTTATCTGTGTATAGCTATCCGTGAACAACACAATCATGATAACAAATTAAATCTTTGTCACAGTGGAACAATGCAAGACAGAGATTAACGCACACGGATTTTGACTCTATCACCAAAGACAAGATCAAAAACTCACAATGTGTAAAAGACCTTTAAGAGCATTATCCTCTCTTTTATAGAGATCGATGAGTTGTATGTGTTGGACAGGGTTTCAAAATCTTGGATGATGATATTCACCATAGATAATCGGAAACATAACTTTGACGGCAACATAAACTTGCACGAATTTCAGACCATATCGTATCTTACAAGATCTGTTTGTTCATGTTAATCAGGATGTCGAAACATGTTTCCGAAAACTAATTTCAGCCAAATTCAATATAACAAAACCATAATTTTCTAGAAAATGTGAAATTCAAATTAATTACTGTAAATAGGAAACTGACAGAAGTAATATAACTAAAAAATAAGATAGTAAAAGTGAATAGAATTTAAAAATAAATAAGGAGATAAATATACATTAAGAAATTCCAACTATAGATTGAGAAAATAGAATGTTGACCAAAAAAGTAGGACACTACCCCAACAAGTTTGGTATAAATGAACTTAAAATAATATGAGCAAGTTCTAAATATTATAGGTTTTTAGCTTAATACAAAATCATTTACAGACGTCTGGATTCCAGGATTCGTGTCAATATGCATAATAGTATTTGCGATAAAAACTTGTTTAAATTCAAGGAATACAAACTACCTCATTTTTTTTATAAAAAAAAAAAAAAAAGGAATACAAAACACCCATAGGAATGAAGAAACCACTATACTTTAATCCGATTTTCCCTTATCCGTGAGACTTGTGACCACAATAATAAATCTTCTCCTTTTCGTCTACCTTCTTTCAACTCTTTCTCGGATCACGTGCTATGCTAAGATTCTCGTGAGAAAACTTTACTTAGATCTCTTTGTTGTATATATTTGTGAACACATAAGAGAAAAAGAGACGTATTTCCTTTGGTTTAGATATACTACATGTATATATGTAATAATTATGTTTAAAAAACTTAGTTAAGAGTGCCCAAAGAACACATACACGCGTCGGGTACAAATGTCGATTTTCAAACATTGAACCTTGTTTTCCCAATTTGGAAATAATATACATTCAGAATTACGTTATTTGTCATCAAGAACCCACTGACAGCATGAATCGTGGAACCAAATACAAAGCACTTGGGAGAATCGATATGTGGTTATTAGGATTTATATTTGTATCTTTTTTTTGCTGGGTATTGTTTAATATTAGTACTTCATCCATGATATTGAATATTATTGTAGTATTTCGGATGTATGTTTCTCGTGAATGCCTGTGACCCAGATTAATTTGTAAAAAAATAATAACTTTTGCTCACTCCAACTTTTCCCCCTATAAAGCACTAAAATTAAAGTCCGTAAAATTTACTCAAGAGTCTTGTATATTTTTCTTCTTTCTGGTACAAGTCTCTTCCCGTAGACGTCTTTTAATGAATTATAATCGCGGTTTAATATTTATGAACACTCTCACAAAATATTTGCAACAAATCCAGTTTCATCAATCATTTGGGGTTGAAACATTTCCAGGAGCTTAAAGTTGTAAATTAGTAAGTTAAATAAGGAATTATTAGATGTATCCAAAATCTTATTTACATCTATTTATTCTCAGAAAAACTAATTTACGTAATTACACCTTATGTTATGTGCATGCATTTGAGAAATCGACGTGTGTTTTAGTCCCAAGATTGCAGATCATGATTGTATCACGATGGCTCTTGCTATTGGGATGGAACATGGAGTGTCACAAGAAGTACTTTGGGTTCTCGCGTGTTTTTCCTGTCAAAATATAAAATTGTGCTCTTTAACTACCGGAATTGGATAAGGCTCTTCAACTAGAAGTATCTTAGACTGCGTGGTTGTATTGTATGCATTAAGCTGTTAAAAGTAAAACTTGGCATATATATATACTATAAAAATTGAGGATTAAAATATTGTTAATTACAATAGCTAAAACAGAGGTAATGAGCTATTGTTAATTACAAACACAAGAAATAATTAATTAGAGGAAAAAGTCATTTGAAACTACTAATTAACAATTGGTCAAGGTTGAGTTTTTAGAAAAATAGTAAAAAAAATTATTATGTAGCAAAGTTGCCAAAGTTTAACATTGGTATCTTCTATGTCAAAAGTCTCACCGTTACTTTGTAGTTGCGGATTTTTTTTTTAATATTATGATTATTTAATTAATTTTAGATAAGATATGACTATTATACAAATTTATTAGTTTAAATTAACTATTTAGCTAAAAACTTCCATTAACAAAGCACAACTCAGATTAAACTATGTAGACTTTGGTAGGAAATAGGAATGCTACACTGATACCATTTTAATAGAAGGACCAATGGACGCACCAAATACCTAATAAAACTGTAGTTGCCTTAAAAAAAATCTGCTTAGAACTCAGGTACAATTCAGGGTAAAATTTGATGACTTTTGTCTTTAAAATTTTCATATTGATAGAGTACTAAATTAGTTCACATGAATACATGAACTTTGTGCGGTGACGAGGGTACGTAGCAGGAAAGTTCAAATATACCACAAAATATAAACCTTATGAAAATATCTTGGTAACTATTCCTTGCTTTAATATCCGGTAAAAAAAAAAAAAAAAAAAAAAAAAAAAAAATTCCTCTCTAGCTTACGTATGTAAAGACTATCCCAAATAGTTCATCTTCGTGTCGTCAACTACATGGCCATAACCAACACCCTAACAAAAAAAAATAATACTATATATAGAGAGGTACACATAACTCTGTTTAATGCACACATTACATTCTCGTCTCATGGCACCCAACAGAGAGAGTTTCATGGCATTGAACAAGAACACAGCCTCTTCTAACTCCTCTTCATCATCATCAAGCATGATCAACCACAACAAGCTCCCGAGCCTCTCCATGGAAAGCCTCCACAGAACGATCTCCGACATCTCTCTGGAGCTCATAACCATGCAAGCCCTCTCCGGCGGCGGCGGCGCAGAGGACGGCCGAGGCCGAGACGTGCTCCCTCTGCCGGAGATTCCGGAGGCGGCGGCGGCGGCGGCGGAGGAGGAGGTGGCGCGCTGCGAGTGCTGCGGGATGGGGGAGGAGTGCACGGCGGGCTACGTGGGCCGCGTGCGGGCCGAGTTCGTGGGCCGCTTCGTCTGCGGGCTCTGCGCCGAGGCCGTGGCCGAGGAGATGGCCAAGAGCGGGTCCCCCCGCGAGGACGCCGTCGGGGCCCACATGGCCGACTGCTCGCGGTTCAACCGCCTCGCCCGCTCCTACCCTTCCCTTTTTCAGGCTCAGGATGTCAAGGAGATTCTGAAGAAGACTTGTAACGATGGCGCTAGGGCAAACTCTCTCAGCCCTAGGAACTACCTTGCCAAAACTGGCAATGGGCTCGCTCGGAGCTCTAGCTGTATTCCTGCTATAAGGAAGGAGGTTTAAATTAAACCAGGGTTTGTGCACATATTTACTAGTTAAATAATATTCAAGATCTTACTCTTACGGAGAGGACCGACGTGTTTTTCTTTTGTGTGTGCGCGTGTGGATATTTAGCTTCTATGTAGTACTGATCATAGGTATGGCTTGATGATATTTAGCTTCAATGTTTTGTGATGTGGTAACATCATGTTAATAATTGTATATTCATGTACCATCTAAATAATAACGTTGAGCCCAACTTTTGTTTTTCTCTAATGTCTCAGTTTATTTTGATCATTTCTCCGCAGTTTACATTCCATGTTTAATAGATTCTTGAGAGAGTTGAGCATAGGGAGAATGATTTGTATCAACTGAACATAGGCATGAAAACAGAGTTTATATATATATATATATATATATATATATATATATATATATATATATATATATAGCTTCTAGAGCTCCAACGAAACATTAAAAGAAAATGCCAAAATTAGTTGAGCCACGTAGGACATAACTAGCTAGACAGAGAAGAAGAAAAAAAAAAAGGGAAAAATAACACATTTATACCCTGTGTTTTAGTTAAATGTCGAGTTTAACCCTCGGTTTTCAAAAATGTCGAGTTCATACCCTCTGTTTAACTAAAATGACGAAATTATACCCTATGTTTAACTAAAATGACGAAATTATACCCTGAAATAGACAACAGTGTCACGAATATTCTTTTTATTGACTTTTCATTGACGTTGAGTATAATATTTATATATAAACACCAATTATCTTTATTCATTCGCGCCATATATGTAATTTATTTAAAAACTAAAAAATAAACAACAGTCTCTTAATCGTAAAGAACACAGAAAGAGGCAAAGGGGTAAACATCGATAGTTGATAGTCATCAAAATCGCATATTCGAACAGAGAATCCAGGATTTAGAGTTACAATTCGAATACAATTTGATAGTCATCATCAAAGTCATTTCTTAGGAGGTATGAGTTTTATTATTTAATTTCAATTTAAGGCTATATTTATTTCAAAATTGAGAATTTTGAAGTTAGGGCACTGATTTAGATTTGATTTGGTTTTTCTTATATAAGAGTTAATATCAATGAAAATGAGATTTGTGACGCTGTTATTCATTTCAGGGTATAATTTCGTCATTTTAGTTATACAGAGGGTATAATTTCGTCATTTTAGTTAAACAGAGGGTATGAACTCGACATTTTTGAAAACCGAGGGTTAAACTCGACATTTCACTAAAACACATGGTATAAATGTGTTATTTTCCAAAAAAAAAACGAATAGAACTGCACAAAAAAAAAAATCCGTGAAGCAGTAAACGGGACAAGATTATTGCTTTTTAGATCAACGTTATGATTTTAAACAATTTGAAATTTCACCGATCCGGTTCGGTCTGGTTTGCATTTTTAAATGGTTCGGTCTGATTTAAAATTTTTAGAACACAATCTAAACTGTATCGAACTGATTAGTATTTAAAAAATATTTATAATAAAATAATATGACTAAAGTGATTCGGTCTAAAACGGTCAGATCTAAAATGGACAAGAAGTGGATCCGACCGATTATTATTTAAAAAAAAAGGATTAATTTCACTTTTGCCCCCTAAACTTATACACAAACCACAGACTTTATCCCGCCTTTTGTTTTGTAACAACCGGTTATCTTCAACTTTATTAATATTTTCAAAACTCATCATTCCGTCAAATATTTAACAGATTTAATTAAAATATTGGGTAAAATCGTAAAAAAAAGACATTTTTAATTTTTTTAACATTTAATATTAGCATTTACTCTCTCTCTCTCTCTCTCTCTCTCTCTCTCTCTCTCTCTCTCTCTCTCTCTCTCTCTCCAAATCACAGTCTTCTTCTTCGCCTTCTCTTCTTCATCCCCACTCCTTGAACATAGCCGAACTCCGGTAGAGACAGTGGCAGATTCACTAACTCCAATCAATTTCTCCACCAAGCAACGCCGATTCCTTCTTCACCTCTTTCCTTCGCTCGAGCTTGACGCAGTACAGACTTGCGGGCGTCCAAAGCTCATTAACACCTCCGATGTCATTGAACCAGTGTCGCTCGAGCTTTACATTTCCATAGACGAATTGCTAGATTGTGCTTTCCATCCCGGGCCCACCTGAGCCTTATGCCGAAGCCGATATGCAGCCTCACGAGGCCGCCGGAGCCAGGAAATTAAGAGACTGCACTACTTGAGGAAGATCCCGGTGATGTGGCCGACGAAGGTCAAGTCCATCCCTAGCGGCAGTGGGGCCCGCGACGAGCTAGCATCGGAGCCGACGTCGCCCAAGGTGACGTGCGCGGGGTAGATCAAGGTCCACCACAAGATAAATTATATACGCATATATAAATTTATATTAAAAATAACTGTTAAAAATACAAAATTTAAGGGTATATTGGTAAATTTACGTTTAAACTCATTTATACAATGACACGTGTCAAATTCTGTTAGAAACATTAACGGAAGGATGAGTTTTGAAAAATGTAATAAAGTTTATGGTAACCGGTTGTTACGAAACAAAAAGCGGGACAAGGTATGCGTGGTTTGTCAAAAAGTTCAGGGGGCAAAAATGAAATTAATCCAAAAAAATAGGTCTAAAACGGTCTAGTCTAAAAATTCAAAAAGGTCGAACAGTCTAAAACGCTTCATGGTCTACAACGGTCTAAAGTGGACCGAATCATGTTAACCGGTTTTGTTTGGTCTATTTTTTTTCCCTTATTTGATCAGGTCCAGTTTAATTTTTTTTAAAACCATTTAGACCGGTCTGATTTAATTTTTTGACCAGTTTTAAACTGCACCGGGCCGTACATCCCTGAAACCAATAGCTAAATGTGACAGATGAAACATTTTCGTTAACAGCTCAACTCAAGTAAGAGAAGGTTTCGACTTTGAGGTTGGATCTCAGGAATATGAAAAACTAGAACTAGAAATTGCCTTAACTGCGACTTGAGCTAGCACACATGTACGTGCTTTACCTGAATAAGACATTGAGTCATCTCGTCATGAATAATGTCAAGATCCATCTCAACGTGTTTTGTCCTAGCATGAAACATGATTACTAGAAAGCATCACATCACTTAGATTAGCACACCAAATGTCAAATATTGAGAAATTTTGTAGGTCGTGAATTTTTTTAGTAAAGATCCATGAAACTTCAGACACCACTGCTCCAATAGTACTCCTGAACTCGGGTTCAGTTGATGATCAATATATAATATGATGTTTCTTTGGAGCTGCAACAGAAATCAAATTTTCCGCAAGGAATACATAATATCTTAAGTTGGCTTCTTATCACCAAGATCAATCTCTCAGTCTACATCACTGAAAGAAAGCCGTGATGTTAAAATGACAGACTTTAGTGAGATTAAAGATGAAAATTCAATTAATTTAGGTTAACTTTTAACGAAAATTTAAGTTAAAAGTTAACCGATTAACTGATTGATTGTTTTTTAGTTAGGTTAACCAAGATTAACTGAATTATTTTAATATATTTTATTTTATATTTTAAATTTATTTAAGAAATTAATGCCTTTAATTTCATTATAATTAAATTAACTATTAAATTCATATAATTATTTTTTAATTATTAGAAATTCGTAAATAAATTTCAGTTGAATTAAATTAAACTTTTTTTTAATAAATATTATTATAATTAAAGTTAAATAAATTAATTTAAGGGGCCATTAGACCACAATAGCCTACCTTGCTTTAAAAAAAAAAACTAAAATTTCATTTTATTATAAAAAATATTCCACCAAGCCGAAATAAATTAATTTAATTTACTTAGAAAAATAGCACAACAGACCGAAGCAAATTAAATTAACTTAAACACTTTATTAACTTTCTTCGATCTGATGGACTATTTTTTTTGTAAAATGAAATTTTTGCTAGAAACTTAAACGAATTCAAAGAATTGACTAGTTGCAAGTTGCATTGTGGGTTCCGCAATCTTCATTTTATTGGTTATTTCATGTTTATTTTTCTTATGTATTAGTCTGTACCATTAATGGGTCTCTATAAATAAAATATTACGTTTCTGAATTATAATTTTGTCATGTGAGTCCCCATAAATCTCTCTCTCTCTCTCTCTCTCTCTCATGTATAATATATAACAATATATACACCTTTTTTTTTTTAAAGTTATATATACACCTTTTTTTAAACCAAAAATTATATAAAATGCACTAAGAAATATATTAACAGATGTATAAATCTAAAAGCATCATTTTACTTAATACATTTTATTTTTAATTAAAAGAAGCCAATATGTTCTACTAATTTTTTTTTATTCAAATATGAATAAGATGATAACAAAAATTTAGAGTTTTTTTAATTAGTTTGGTTAGAACACGAAATTAGGATTTTGTTTGAATTTGTGAATGAATTGAGTTAGAATTTATCATTGTTTTTAATTTGAGGTTGAAATTGAGTTGGAATTTAAAATTGCGATGTTTAAATTCAGTTGAAATTTATATAAAATTTGTGAATGTGGTTGAAAGTGAATTTTTTGTTTGAAAATGTATATGAATTGAGTTAGGATTTAATTTAATTTGAAAAATAATATATTGTTAGATTTCGGTTAAAATTAACTATTCAGTTAATTTTAACCGGTTAGTTTAGGTTAAAAAATAAATCAAAATACTTGTTTAATTGAATTTGCATATCTTCAAGTGAGATGTAGACCAAAACTTAACAGTCAAATATTTCAAGAGTCTCTTCGCCAGAACCCAATGAGACTATAAAGGATTATGCAAAAAATGATAAACCATGTTGACTAAGAATGCAAGTCTAGGGCGAGTGATTGTAACACATATTGAAGACCATGCACCCCATGGAAATCAATTCATGTAACAAAAATATTATTGTCATTGATCACTACAAATACGTGTTTCGTTGAAGAAACTTTGATGAAACAAAGAATAATCTATTTGTGAAGCAGTAAAACCAAGTGTACTGAGAGCTTGATTAAGTTTACCCAACATGCATGGTTGAGAGGGAAAGTTAGGCTAAATAAAGCCTTGAGGTGTACCATGCCCACTTCCTCTTCGAAATTAGCATTGAGAAATAAGCATTGTTATCCAAGTGTCTAACAAACCAAGAATGAGAAAAAACAAATGTTAAAGATATCATAAAGGTGGCTGGTTTAGCTATAGGGCTAAAGGTTTCATAATAGTCAAATAACCGGTTTGAGTATACCCTTGAGATACTAATATGACTTTTTATGTATTATGAGTGTATCATCTGCATTTAACTACAGTTAAAAGATGCACTTGCTACCAATAGATCTCATCATAGTGCCGAAACTAGGTGACATAGCCTGAGAATAATACGATGAGAAAATAGGCGGCGTAGTTTATGACGATGTTGAGCCTGAACCTGCAATGTTAAGTTACAGTAATAGATGATAAATTGATTGTATATATGTTGGTCGGGACTCAAAGACAAAAACAAACAAGAGAGAGTTGCTAATTATGGAAGTTAGGCAATACTTGAACATCTTACAAAACGAGATGATGATTCTTTGAATAGAATGGGATATGGGATAAGAGCCTCATTAAAAATTACATACCTGGAAATACACACTCATTCCTATCTAAACACTTAATAGTCCTTGTGATTCTGGTTGACCCCAGAAAACACATATAGAGTAGACCAGAAGGCTAGTTTGTCGTTATTTTAGAGCCTGATATATTTGGGTAACAATCTAATCCAAATACCGTCAGAGTATATACTTTGGAGGTTGTTTGAAAAGAGTTTAATATGGAGTGCTACTATGAAGAATGGTAGTAGGGGCGAGCAATTGGCGAGTTGTTTTTAATACCCTAATTTCTAGAGTGAGAGGCTCTCGGTTTGGTTGAGAGAGAAATTTATAGCTTGATCTGTTAATCGCGTTTTTGGATTAGCACAAAGAACCGTCCGTGGTTCGATCTAGGGCCGGACCCTATGACCGCACGTAGGTTGGGTTTGGTGAAGTTCTTCTCTTCTCGTCGTGTTTGTGTTATTCGGATCTTCGGATCTTTTGTGTTCTTCGTTGAGTCTTTGCTTCTTTGAGTCTTCAACCCTTTGAATCTTCCATGTTCTTCATGTTCTCACGTGTTCGCGTTCTTCGTGTTCATCGTATTCTTCGAATCTTCTAGTGTCCGGGTCTTCGGATATTCGAGTCTCCGGGTCTTCGAATCTTCCACGTTCTTCGCGTTCTTCGTCGGGTCTTCGAATCCTTGCACTTTCACCTAACCACAAGAAAACGTGAATCTAGAGGGACGCGGAGGGTTTTCCCTCGGCGCGTTCTCTGACGCTCAACATTAGTCGTGTTGTATTGTGTTTTTGGTAAACGATTTGTACTTGTCTCTATGTTTTCTAGAGAGAGAAAGTGGTGGTGTGATTTTTGTAGAGTTTTGACAAGTTGAGAGAAACTTACCTTGTGTTGTGAATGAGTGGAGTATTTATAGGGACCAAGGAGTTTGGTGGAGATGACCGGGTGGTCTTGGCCGAGTGAAGGCGACCGGGTGGTCTTGGCCGGGCGAAGACTACCGGGTGGTCTTGGCCCGGGTGAAGACGACCGGGTGATATTGGCCGAGTGAAGACAACCGGGTGGTCTTGACCGAGTGAAGATGACCGGGTGGTTTTGACCGAGTGAAGACGACCGGGTGATCTTGGCCGGGCGAAGATGACCGAGTGATCTTGACCGGGCGAAGGCGACCGGGTGGTCTTCCTTTTTTGGCCGACCGAGTGGTCTTGACCGGGTGAAACTGACCGGGTGGTCTTCTTTTTTGGCCGACCGGATGGTCTTGGCCGGGTGAAAAATGACCGGGTAGTCTTCTTTTTTTGACCGACCGAGTGGTCATTCTTGCGATTTTGTCTTGAAGATTTCTCAAGGAACATAGATTGAAAAAATTATTAAAAAGTCTTTTGAAAGACATTTCATGAGAATTAGACTCGGGTTTTGACTTCATGCGCTATGTTCATCGGTTTGAGCCTTGTGCATTGACCTGACGTGTCGTTTCTTATTTTAGGGTGTCGTTTTTTCCTCGTGAAAATATCGTCATAACATTAACCCCCCAGTTTCTTGCGCGACTTGTCGTGTGAGAAATTCTCTAATCTTCTTCTCTGGTTCGTGAATCTCCGATGACGATTCCGAAATTCTTTTTAGTCGACCCTTTTTTTTTTATTTGTATGTACTTGGATTTTCTTTATATATGTACTTCCTCTTTTTTTTTTTTTTTCCTCTTACATATAAATGCTTATTTGGGAAGATATGCAAATAAGTATGTATGTATACGTTCCTATAAATCCATTTATACATATATGTAATATATACAAAAAAAAGGGAAGTACATATATAAAGAAAATCCAAGTACATACAAATAAATATTCGGATGAATCTAGAGGGACGCGGAGGGTTTTCCCTCGGCGCGTTCTCCGACGCTCAACATTAGTCGTGTTGTATTGTGTTTTTGGTAAACGATTTGTACTTGTCTCTATGTTTTCTAGAGAGAGAAAGTGGTGGTGTGATTTTTGTAGAGTTTTGACAAGTTGAGAGAAAACTTACCTTGTGTTGTGAATGAGTGGAGTATTTATAGGGACCAAGGAGTTTGGTGGAGATGACCGGGTGGTCTTGGCCGAGTGAAGGCGAGCGGGTGGTCTTGGCCCGGGTGAAGACGACCGGGTGATATTGGCCGAGTGAAGACGACCGGGTGGTCTTGACCGAGTGAAGATGACCGGGTGGTTTTGACCGAGTGAAGACGACCGGGTGATCTTGGCCGGGCGAAGATGACCGAGTGATCTTGACCGGGCGAAGGCGACCGGGTGGTCTTCCTTTTTTGGCCGACCGAGTGGTCTTGACCGGGTGGTTTTGACCGGGTGGTCTTCTTTTTTGGCCGACCGGATGGTCTTGGCCGGGTGAAAAATGACCGGGTAGTCTTCTTTTTTTGACCGACCGGGTGGTCATTCTTGCGATTTTGTCTTGAAGATTTCTCAAGGAACATAGATTGAAAAAATTATTAAAAAGTCTTTTGAAAGAAATTTCATGAGAATTAGACTCGGGTTTTGACTTCATGCGCTATGTTCATCGGTTTGAGCCTTGTGCATTGACCTGACGTGTCGTTTTTTATTTTAGGGTGTCGTTTTTTCCTCGTGAAAATATCGTCATAACATGATCCTATTCAAGTTTTGTGGTTTTGCTTACGGGAATTGTGTCCTAGCTGTTGTGATAGTAACTACCTCCTCAAAGATATGAGGTGAAAACCTGGAGTGAAAAGTATTCGTTATTTTAGCTACCCCACTTAGTCATGTTCGTAATTTTGAATTCTTTATATTTTAACTTTTACTGTTATTTAATCAAATTAACGAGAGTTTGATTTCTAGAATTGGATCTAGTTCTAGTTTTTTCGATGTAAGAAATGGGTCGCTGGAACTCATGTTATTAAGAAATTAACAAAGAGTAAAACAGTAAACAATTTTAAAATTAAACGCAAGGATCTTTATTAAATTTGTTCACAAACTAATCGATTTCTCTAATATATTACGAAATCTCTAAATATGAAGCGATCTAAACTTCAGGTAAACACTTCAATCATGGTGTTTGAACTCATGTGCACTTTTTTTTTTTTTTTAATCCGGTTGGTGTTTGGATTAATATATATGTAATTAACCTATAATATATACCAGTGTAAGAATTTAAACAATTGAATAAGTCCACTTCACCATAAATATAATGGGCCGTGAAATAAGCCCATTACGAGAATAGCTAGCAAATCCAGTAAGGAAGCACTTCAAAGGCCCATTCACGCGGGTAATGACACTGCGTTACACAGGGAGGAAGGGAGGAGAGATTTGCACCAAAGTCACTTCTTATGAACAAAACTGCATCTATGTCACCACCAAAAAACGTGTTACAAGTAAGTCACTCTTATTTATTATTATATCAAAATATCCTTAAAGTAGAACCAGAGTTAGATATTTACAAAACAAAAGTAGACTAGAATAAGAAAGTAGAACCACAGTTAAATATTTACAAAACTAAAGTAGACTAGAAGAAGAAAGTAGAACCACAGTTAAATATTTACAAAACAAAAGTAGACTAGAAGAAGAAATCGATAATCTGAAGCGCCTTGACTCCGTTGGACAACTTATCGACACCGTTCTCCGCCGCGGCCGCCTTGGAAGACCCCGCCGCCTTGCCTCCTGACTTCACCGTCGTAAAACACGCACCAACTTCTTCAATGTGTATTACCTGTGCGACGCGTATTACCTGTTCGACGAAATGCCAAAGTCAAAACCACGACTTCAATTCATACCTCTTTGGAGACGATACAGAGTCTTCCGTCAGACATTCCGTTTTCGACGAAGGTCTTCACCGCGTAGTCAATTTATTTATCTGTTGATTATCTCATTGTCAAACCTTGAAGACTCATTCATTTATATTTTTTTTGCCCCAAGCTTAGGGATTGTTTTCCAATTGAGTGTTGTTATGTTAAGGTTCCGACGATCGGAAAGAAGAGAGATCGGTCCTAATACGCCGGCGATTTCCCGAGCGGCTCAGCTCCGGTCGTTTTCAGCCCCGTTCCGGACACTAAATCCACCGTCCTCTCGTCGCCATCGCTTATGTCCCCCTCCGACCTCGACCCCGCCGGAATCCCCACCAGAAATCGCCTCTGTTGCCTCCACTTCCCCGGCACCGACTTCGACTCCTTCGTCCTCTTCTTCCCCGTCGGAACGAACTCCCACCACCTCGGCTTCCTCGCCGACCCCAGCGCCGACGGTGTCCGATCCCTCGCCTACTCCGGCGAGCACCACCACCGGATCCGGAGAATCTCCGCGATCCCAAACTCCGGCGAAGGCGGCGATGGTGAGTTCATCGGCTTCGTCATGGTCGAAACCATATACTCCGTGGACTGATTCTCTGTCGAGCCCGGTCCGAATCTCCGCCGGCGAAGACGAACACCGGGAGAGATCGGAACACGGCAGCTTCGAGGCCGCGGGAAGGCTGGTTCTGTGATTCCGGCGAGAGCTCCGGCGAGGGTTACGACGGAAGTGGCCTCGTCGGAGCGGCGATCGGAACGGTGGTCGGAGCTTGAGCTAGAGAGATTAGGGTTTGGGAGGGAATTTGATGAGAGATTAGGGTTTAGGTGTGAATATGGATTCTTGTTGGATATAAAATATAAGGGTAATTAAGACATTGTATAGGTGACAAATATGCAAAAAAAATAAAAAGACACGAATGCAATTTAGACTCATTTGTGATACAAATGAAATAATGTGCTATTGTTGTGACTTTAACAACAAATTCCACTTACACAGGGGACGTGAAAGAGGCAATTAAAAGAGAGTCCATTTAGTCATGGACGTGATTTCTTCATATACAAATTCATGGGCATGAGTTTAATAGGGAAAAAGAAGGCAAGGTTGATTTACAGTGAGCTCAATGGAGGAACATAAGTCATCGCTAGAGAAGAATTTCTTTGTAAGAGGGAGGTTGAAGTAAAAAAATGTGGTCTAACAATACTAATTCTCCTATTTTTTTTCCTTTTATATATTAAAGGACTAAATAAAACTACGTGATAATTCAATCAGATTTCCTTTCTTCTAAGTAAGTAAAATTTATTTTATCCGCTCGGATGAATGTGCGGTGGTTGGGATTTGTCCATCTGTGTACCACCAGTGCGGTATTGAAAGACTGCTCTTTAGTATCGTAATTTTGGGTTTTTTCCATGCTTAAAAATAATATTAACAATAGAACATACTCTTAAATTATCGTATGAGAGAATAGCCGCTCATTTTTTCGTAACTCAATGTAGCTAAGCAAGTTTATCGCACCATTTGTTGGCATATTTTGTCTATGAGAAATTATATGAACAAACACCAGGATTTAACATAGCTATTGGATTTCTAGGGATTTGAGAGAGAAATCGAATTTTGGATGATAAAGCTATGATCTTGAATGATACAGAGTGAAGAAAATTCTTATTCGATTCCAATGAAAAGTGAACAAGACATTCAGCTTATATACAACTTTGAAGCAGACCGAACGACATACTAACTTTCTAAAACACAGAACTAATAAATGACACACAAGAGAAAAACTGTACAAAAGAAGAAACAAACACAGACTATGCTCAGACTTTTCTAATACTCCAATACTCCCCCTCAAGATGAACTTTCTTGAAAGTTTATCTTGGAATGAACTCGAAACATAGAAGATAACAGCTTGGTGAAGAAGTCCAAATGTCGGTGATGCGTTCGAATCGGTGTAGCCAAGAACATCCACTCCGACAGAGAGTTGTTTCTCTTCTTGAGAAACAAAGGCACACATCTTGTATATCCGAGGAAGCAGAACCAACATGAACCAGCAGAAACTTGACCAAGGTTTTGTGATTTGACTTGCTCAATTTCGTCGAGAATCATATAATAGATTCTAGCATGAAAAGACGGACTCTGAACGCAATCAAAGTACACCTCTACAAACAGCCTTCCTCCGTGAATTCTAGCGCTCTCTTCACCATGGCAGTGCTGGAGTGAAATCGTCGGACTGATATCGACGGCATGTTGTTGTGGTTCTACAGGCGAGCAAGAAGGAGTAGTGGAGGATCTTGATGGTTTTGACATGGCGAGACTCGCCGGAAAAGGAAGGCATTGACATAGAGGAACTCGCCAGATAAAGATCTCGATGGCGATCTCACAACGGGACTCGCCGGAGAAGGAATTTGTCTTGGAGAGAAGCTGGGCATGGGGTCGAGGTTGTGGATGGCGACAATCTTGGTCCTCAACTCGGCATCGTCAACCTTTCTTGACCGTGACCAAGAGAAGTAATCGTCTCCACTGAACATCTGAAAACTCAAAGCTTTCCTTGAAGAATTGGAAATTTCGGGTTAAAGAAGATCGGTCTGAACTCGGAGAATTGAACTTTGTCTCGCTCTTACACTGGATCGAGAGAATGGATCACTGTCTTGGATCTTCACTGGATTAGAATAAGGTCTCAGTCGATGAGATTCCAAATTCCGCCATGGAAGCACATGAAGGGAATCGGATTCTACAACCGAGGAAGGAGAGGAAGATAAACCTTGAATCAGTTTGATAGCATGCATCGTCGCCGATCAAATTTCTTGCTGAAAAACGCTCTGAACTATCTGATGCATCTCTGTCGATGAAGTCTCTTCCATCATTGAAGCAACGGAGAGAAAATCTTGATATCTAGAAGAAGAGATGCTGAAGAATCGGAATTCTCAGAGGGGAAGGAATTTTGACCTTCGTGAGTTTCCATATGAGCTTGCGTCGGAGACCTCCATTTCCGTCTGAGTCGCCATTGGAGTCCTCGAGATAAGGAGATGCAGAGATCGATCGCCGATCGCAGGAAATCGTGGATGACCAAGGAATCTTTCCGACCTAGAAAATCTAACGCGGAAGATTTCGCTCTGATATTATATTGGATTTCTAGGTATTTGAGAGAGAAATCAAATTTTGGATGATAAACCTGTGATCTTGAATGATACAGAGTGAAGAAAATTCTTAAGGGTAATTGTACTTTGATCCATAAATTATTTTTGGCATTCAGGTCTTTGTATTTTTTGGTTTGGCATTGCGCTCCTAAAAATTTCGTCTAGATTTCAAGAGAAATGTTACACATTTTGAACATATATCTAATATTCTTACAAGTAGTGACGAAGGGAGCTTGAGAGTCCCCCTCAAATTTTTTTTATATACTTTTTGCCTATTCTTAAAAAAAATATTTTTTATTTAACTTTAAATATTTACAAATTAACCTCTTTTGATTTTTTTTTACACATTAGCCCCCTTTAATTTATTATTCTGGCTCCGTCCCTTACAAGATCACAAATCATTTACTGAAATATGTACTACTGAAAGACTATAAAAACAAATTAGGAGGATCTTTAATCAAAAAATTCTTGCATATTTTTGTAAATAAATATTTGATATCAATGTTTTCTTTTTCTTACTTCGAAGCCCATATTTTATCCTATATTGATCTCTGGCCTGTTAATAACGTACAATGATGGATATATGGGCAGATACAAGCGAAATTTTGTGTCTAGCTTGAAAGAATAATTTTAATTTGTGTGTCGTTTTACTATTAGCTTTTCTTTTTAGTGAATGATTTGAAGTTAACTTGATGATATTATAATCCAATTAATCAACTATATTAAATAAAACATTGTATGGTACGAGTGAATGCATGAAATATAGGAAGATAATCCATGAAAATTGAAGACATGTATATGTATTATCAATGACTCTAAATTATACATTCATGTGATATAAGTAGTGGCGATACAATAAATTGTATATAATCAAACAACAGTAACAATATTAATATACTTAGATACCCAATAATGTCACACGAGGAGCTGAGTCAGTCAATTTGACTTCTTGACTTAAAGCTTGATGTTCACGTGGATCGCTGTTTGGAATTGGGACCATGCTACGTATGTTTTTCCTTCACATGCTCGACGTCCCATGATTTTCATGCATTTTTATTTCTTCTTTTTAATTTTATCTTTTCATTTATGCACACTTGCGATACACTAGTGGGTTTCAAGGTACTACTTGTTTCATTTTGAACACTATTATAAGCTGAATTTCACACACACACACACGTGTGTGTGCGCGCGCTTGTTATCTACGTAAATAAATGTACAAAATGCTAATAGTTCAAATTCGTCAATCTTTTTTTTTTTTTTCTTTTTCTATAATCATCTATATTCTCTTTTATCACATATATGAAAGTTCATTCACGCTCGCATTTTTAAAAAGAACATGATTTTCTTTCCCGATTAAAGCCATACGTATCTTCATCAGAGTGCGTAATAATTTTAACTGGCCCTACACAATATTATGGTTCTGGATATCATAATCAAATCTCTCTCATATGGAATTTTTAACTAATACTTCACTCGCTACCTTCCTTGATTTAACAGTCAGAATCGAAATACATGCACTTATGTAATCATAGTATTTGTTCTTTATCATGAAATGGGATATCTTTAATTTTAAACCACTCACACCATGAGTTGCACATCTGGTGACGATTTTCTCACGCTTTCAAGTATATTATACGAGATACTTTATTATTGTAGATTTGGTTCGCTTTCAAGATCAATTAATTATATACGCAAATTATTTCTCACTAAATTATTATCCAATTATCCTCTTCATGGAAAGTGTGACACGAGATCTTAATCAAGTGGTGCAATTTGTATTTTAGCCAATGCAATTTGCAAAGCGACTCTCATGTGTAACTGCTTTTGCTGTTATAATAAAGTGATTTCTCCAGCGGAGGACAAAATATTAAAGGCAATACATCCACAAACTCACAACTAGCTAACTCTAACTTTACAGTTTTCATTTAATACAATCTCTAATTGAAAAGATTCTATCCACTTAAAAACGATAGCTATCACTCTCATCAAGCTGTGTCCTTCTTTAGTATAAATATTGTGTTATAGCTCACTTACACCAAGTTACTATACTCTTACAAAATTATAAGAACTTTGGTGCCAGAATTTCTTCTTAAAGAACGAGCTTCACATATATCCTTTTCCTTCCCTATGAATATGGCGGTAATGCTCTTCTCTTATTATTACTCTATACATCGTTTTTCGTCTTGATTCACTATTTCAATTCACATTGCTAGCATTTGTTAGCTTACACCAAATATATAGAGCAAAATAAAAGCATGTTCTTGAATATTAAACAAATAAACAAGGGAATGATTCTAAACAGACATCCACTCCTCTAGGGTTTGATACATGATACCGTGAAATCTATATTTGTAAGACTAGCATAATAAATTTGTAAATTAGTGTACTTAATTTCTTTTCTCCATGCATATATGCAGAGTGACGAGGTGAAATCGAACGTAGCTGAATCAAAGAACGTTTTTCTGAAGAAGTCGGAGCTTTTGGAATTAGCGCCGCCGGCCCCAGAGGTTAGTGAAGCCAAGTGCAAGTGCTGCGGGCTGAGAGAGGAGTGCACTGAGGCGTACATAACGCAAATAAAGCGCTCCCACTCGGGAAAATGGGTGTGTGGGCTTTGCTCCGAGGCCGTGAAGGAGACCATCAAAAGATCCCCCGAGACGGCGCTCAGAGAGGCGGTGAGGTCTCAGAGGGAGTTTTGTCAGAAGTACAACACAACTATAAGGCTAAACCCTAAACTCTCCTTCACTTGTGACATGAGAGACTTCGTCAAAAAGAGCTCCGAGAACCGAGTCAGCCCCAAGGGGTTGAAGCTCGGACGGAGCACTAGCTGTGTCCCCAGTATTGATTTCCAGCAATACAAGGCTTTCTAGCTGCCTACAGATGAAAGACATATTAAAAAGTTCTATCCTCTACTATACTATTCATATATATATATATGTGTGTGTGTGTGTGTGTGTGTGTGCGCATTGTATTATATGTGTTCGGTGAGTTATATTGATTAGTAGTACTTTCAATTGAAGTCGCCAAGTTCGGCTTCCAACTATTTTTTTTAATATGTTCAATGCATGACTTAACGAATATAGTTAGATACATGATCACTACTAGAAAAGTTTGCCGTTTATTTAAAATCCGGCGTCTGAACCGCCCACACATTAAAAATCACAGCCTGGTTCCTAATCTTCAAATAGAAGGCGGTCATAATCGCTATCAAAACTCGTTGTCTATTTTTTTTCTTCTTCTATATTCATATAAATTTAAATGCACGCTTCTATTTATTCAATTAATTTGATTTTTTTACGGGAAAAACAATCAGCAATTAGTAGAAGAAGTGTGAGTTTGTTTTCCAAAAAAAGAAGAAATGTGAACTATATAAAGAAAACAATATCGACAGCAGAAAGAAGAGTTGTCATAACAATTAGTTAACTTGTGAGCTACACTATTCTCACATCAAAGAAGTTAATTCGTTGGATCCTTGTTGCATGTTTTGTATGTCGATAAATATTAATATCGTGCAGGGATTTGATATCCATATAGTTCTTAATAATCGAGCTTGTTGTTTTTAAGATCTTAAAGTGTTTGTTAAAATTTCTAAGCACATTTTTTAGGTCTCGATTTCGAGGGAGATTTGATCGGATATGGATTCAAATCTCATGCGACTTCAGCGCAATTTGTTGCGATTCTAGTTTAAACTTTCTACAATAAATCATAATTGCTTTATGATCACTGTTAGTCTTCATCCCGACTTATTCACTCGCGAGTCGTGGGTCTTCTTGAACTACATAAAAAAAGTCTTGAGTGTTTGTGAACTTGTGTTCTATATGAGATCGAAATTAAGAGATACCAAATTTTTGGTGAAATCTTATAATTAACTTTGGATGCCAAACAGTATTTTGGAACATGTTTTGTAACATCTATACCAGTGTGGTAGTTTGCCAAGTTAAATGATATATTTAGGCACGGACATTTAGCAACGATAAAAATCGTCGCTAAATAGATAGCGACGATTATGGGGTTATTAGCGACGAAAAAAAATCGTCGGTAATAGTAAGATTTGTTGTAGTGGTGGTAGTTTGCTCAGTTAAATGAAAATTAACTATAGAAATGTACAACGTAGAATAGAATTTTCTCGACTAAACGATTCAGACTAAATGATTTTTAATATTATTCGTAAATTTCAACTAAGTCTTTCCTTTTAATATTAGATCCATCATTTCCACTCAACTATTCTAATTGCTACAATATGATTTTTAGAAGCAATTAGTCGCTTCTAATAACATCATCGAGATTTATAATAAAAAAATTGATTCCGCGTTTATTTTTCGAGTTTAGGAGCAATTAGTTTTTTCTAAAAATTTTCGCACTTTTAGAAGCGATTCGTCACTTCAATTTTTTTTTATGAACTTTAAATTGTTTAAATTTGTCCTTTCTTAGTTTTGACAGACACCAGAAGCGACTAGTTGCTTCTTAAACCTAGGTCAAAAACGATAAGTCTCTATCTCTCTCTCTCTCTCTCTTTCTCTCTCTATACGCGACCCATCCAGTGACTACTATCCACTACCACCATCACGACCATCATATCTCTCTCCTTCAATACGTGCATATATATATATATATACACATATTATTCCTCCCAATGTTCTCCGCAGCATAACTCGTCGCAGAGTTTTTTTTTCTATCCTTCTTTGTTTAGTTGATGCACATTAATTCATGAACCATTGGACAATCAAGTCGTGCAATCAACTTGTATAATTATTGAGGAAGTATCATTGAAGTGGAAATAGACTTCTAGAAAACACTACGAGGTGAATGCTAATCTAAAGCGCTTTGGCATGGGGTATAATATGATTGACGTTTGCCCAAATGGACGCGTCTTATTCCGGAAAGAAATTGAAAAAGCTGACGTATATTCTATTTGCAACAAAAGTAGATAGGTGACAAGGAAAAAAGTAACGCAAAAAATTTTGTGATATTTCTCTCTAAAATATCGACTAAAGTAGTTGTATGCATGTTGAGCCACGTCTATTGAAATTAAGTGGCACAATAAAAATTGGTCAAGGAGGATGAATTTTTACGACATCCTATGGATGGATGGCGTGGAAGAGTCTGTCAAAAATACCTAGACGTTCCCTTGTGGAGACGAGGAGCGTTTGGCTGGGATTCGTTATCTATGGGTTTAACCCGTTTCGAGAATTGAGCTCATTTATAACATCGACAATGGTATTGACTATGTATAATTTACCTCCCTATTTGTGAACAAAATTGGAATTCTTGATGCAACACGCTTTATTACAGGCTGGAACTCTCTTAGAACTAAAAGACATGAACGTGTTCTCAGAACCCTTATTAAATAACTAAAAGAGTTGTAAGAAGCTGGAGTCATACTGGGAGATGAGGTGAATAACAATGAAGTGTTCATGTTGGGTGCCGCACTACTTCGAGAAATGAGCTCATACATAACATGGACAATGGTATTGACTGCGTATAATTTGTCTCCCTATTTGTGCACAAAATCAGAATACTTGATGCGATACGCTTTATTCCAGGCTGGAACTCTCCTAGAACTAAAAGACGTGAACGTTTTCTCGTAACCCTTATTAAATAACTAAAAGAGTTGTAAGAAGTTGTAATCATATTGGGAGATGGGTGAATAACAATGAAGTGTTCATGTTTGGGTGCCGCACTACTTTGGACGATAAATTGTTTTTGGCACAAGGCAGTTTATTTGGGTTGAGTGGAAAATGGTATGTTGTTTGCCCCACGTGTAATATTGGCATTCCTGTATTGGGTAAAAGCAAAGTCGTCTACAACGATTACAGTTGATACTTTCCTTATTCAAACTCGATGAGAAAAAGCAAACAGTACAAAGTGTGCAACAAGAGACATATGGGTTGAATAAGTTGACGTTGATCGGCATACTTGATCAATTGCATTTTTTTCTTACACGAGATCAGGAAAACACACGGTCTTTAAGGAAAGAAATGATAGTGAGATACGAAAGAACTAATTTGGACAAAAATATGCAGTATTATGCCATCAAAAATTTCATTCGAGAACCTAAAATTCGGTGACTGGTAACATTTAGGGATGGTTATGTCGCTAAAGTTGATCTAAACTAATTAGCTAGAACATGCTGCTCAAAGATATGCAACCAAATCATTAATTGATTTCTCGGGAAAGAGTATTTGCAACATCTAATAATCGTTGCTAAAACTATAATTACATCTAATTACCAGCAATTAAGCAATGTTAATGTTTGTCTGTCATAAACTCTCATTTTTTTCCATCTTCTTCTTCCCTTGCTCTATTTATTTCTTCAAACTTATTTTCTTCATTTCATTCTTTAGCTTGAGGTGCTAGACATTATCATGAATAAATTTGGGCTCCCAGAGGGTTTGAATGACGAGGTTGATAAGTTTGATTGTTGTGATTGCGATTGCATTCAATTTGTGAATTTGCTACTGAAACCCTAGGCTCCATAAGAGGTACTCAAGATCCACCAAGGATGGAGATGGAGATGGAGTCAGCAATGAGCGGACTAGGAAAGACTTTATAATCAGCGTGGGAGGCGCGACCTCGAGCTTATGTGGTGAGGGCTTTCGAGGTAGGGCCCTATTAGGTTTTCCGCACCCAATTTCTACTTTTATATGACTCTATCATCGTTTTTTTATATGTTAAGAACATACAAATATGACCGTTTAGCACTAAATTTTGCGTAAATATTAACATCAAATATGATTAATTTTTAAATTGTTTAAAGAGTAACATGCTATAAAAACTTTTATTCCTCTTACATACATAACTTTTTCTTTTTCTTTTCTTTCTACATTTTTCTTCCATTAAAAAAAAATATGCGTGCTTAAAAACATATCTATCTTTTGAACTTTTTAACTCAATTACATTATCTTGCTAGTATGATGCATATAAAATTTTCCACAATTTATATCCGATATAGATCCGGAGGCAAAAAAAGCATGACTGGCCGATTAACATTCTTTCTTGATTGTAATTGAAATATATTTTTGGGGAAGCGTGACATGATTTGTTTATTATAACAAATAGTTAAAGAAGAGAGCTTTGCGGATTGATTGAACAAGTTCTGAACATGTCCATCAAAGTACATTTTAAATTTTTACACATTACTTTATCAAAGTAGACAAAAGATATTCCCAGTAGGGACAATTTCATCAACACATATACATTTATTTTGTATTTCTTTTTTATTAATAACAGAACGCACATACTTTAGTACGACAATTTATCATCCTTTAGTATGAAAAAACAGTGGAAAGTTAATGATATATGTAACACTTAAAAGTAGATTTTTATTTTTATTTATTTTTTATTTTTTTGCTTAAACACTTAAAGTTGAAATCCCCACTTTTGACAGTCCTCCGTGTCGCTTATCTCTATAACCACTAAATTTTTGTACTCCTTCGAATAAAGGACAAAAGTCAATTTATGGGCTTGGTTGGGCTTTGAATTTTTCTTATTCCCTTGTAGTTTTTAGCAGCCCAATCTTTGTTAAAAGCCCCTACGAACTCGGTGGACCTTTTACATCAGACATTGTAGTTACATAGTGCGATGGGAAAGGGCATTTTGCTCATAAAGTAGATATTGTTGTTGCAAGGAAGAAGATCATACAAAGAAGTGCATGACGCAAAAAAAATTATCGCTCATAAATAGGAATTAAACAGTGCGCAAAGTATAATTAAAGTAATCTCAAGTGACTGAATTGGACGTCCACTAGAAATGAGAACATGGAGCCCTACCAAAAAACCAAAATGAAAAAAAATTATACTAGTTATTCAAAAAGAGATGAGAGACCCTAATTCAAGGGGACTGCCGGCCTAAGAGGGGTCAACGTCATGACTCTCTTCATCACAATATATATATATATATATATATATATATATATATATATATATATATATATAATTAAGTTCTTTCATGGAAAATAATATTTCACCCTAAACTTATGATATGAGATAAGTAGAGAGAAGTGAGAAGTGTATCATAGTAAAGTTGGTCATCTTACCCCACTCTATGTTTGGAATTTTCTTTTTCCCATTTTCTTTTCAAAACGAATTCTTACAGGCAATGCAATGTCTAGACTAGCATATATAGATAAAGAAGTTGGTGATCGCGGACACCCGTTGACGGTGATAGAACTCCACGGTGAAGATGCCACTTCATCAACTAAGATAATTGTCTTTTTGACTTGTCTCGGACTGATGATGCTTTCCGATATGCGGCTTTGTTGCTACCACTGCGGGCGTAGGCCAAGTGCCTCTTGGTCGACAATTTTAGGTGCTTTAGTGAAGGAAGAGGCATTTGGGTGCGGGGGTGGTACGTGAATGAAGGTGAAGGGGATGCTTCTTAGAGAAAGTAATATTTTTATTTTATATATATATATATATATATATATATATATATATATATATATACACAATTTAGTGTTAGGTTGATTAGCTACTTTTGTAGTTTGATAAAATTGTTTTCAAGATGTCCTACATCATGTTCTTAACATGTTGGAAAGATATATGATGTTTTGCTGATCGCAACAGATTTCACTCTATGTTGTCTTGCGCAAGTTTGATTTATTAGTTGTTACGCTTTCGATTTTCTTTCCAACGAATCATAACAATGCGATCACTTAAGAAAACCCTAACAAGGCATCGAAGGCTGGGTTTTGCGCCTGGCTGAGGAAGAATTTCGGGGCGTAAAACAAAAAAATATGACGAGAAAACCTGCCCATAAGAGTCTGGTTACACACTTAAGTTTTTGTGCGAGTGACAGAATATGGTTTGTATTCGTGATATTGTAGATCACGTATCATTATAAACATAGATCAAGCATTTGGGGAGTGAGTTGAGTGGAAGTGAGGAGACTCGGATTCAAGGTGATCTTGAGTCAAAATTCACGTGTAGTTTAAAGTAGAGGGCCTGGAAGGGTAGTTAGCTAAGATCACATTTTACCTACGTACTCTACCATTGATAGCGAATTTTCATTTCATCGGGAGTATCATCCCTCCTGACATAGGCATAATTTGCTGATTTAGATCACCAATTATGTGTCTCTTTATTTACTGTGTTTACCTTATTCACTAAATTGGTAAATTAACTCATGCAGTATCATCAAAAGAGAAATAACATAAAACAAGAAATACACATTCCCACAATTTACTATTTAAGTTTGTAAATAGATTATAGGTGTTGTATTTTTTATAAACAAAACTAAGTACTTTATTTTGAATGACTAAAATACTTAAAAAAAATAATTTATTACTATTTTATTCATAAGATTAGCTTACAGATCAAAATATCATGCAGAAAAATATTTAAGAAGGAAAGAATTAAAAAAAGCCAAACACACAAAATTAATGCTATTAAGAAATAATGATAAAAAAATATTCATTAATACGAAAAGGCTTATAATGGTGGATATAGGGTTGAAAAGTGGATTGTTAATTAATCGATAAGTACAAGCACAATGAGCACTAAACCTTATTTTTGGACTATTAATTTGATAATGCCCTTTTGAAGCATGTTTGAATCTACTTTCACTAGGACAAATGGGAACATTGGCGTCGGATGGTTTTAGATGCGATTAGTCGTATCCAAAGTATTTTAAATGACTAAAATAATTTTAAAAAATAATTTATTACTATTTTATATATAAGATTAGCTTACAGATCAAAATACCATGCATAAAAATATTTAAGAAAGAAAGAATTAAAAAAAGCCAAAAACACAAAATTAATGCTATTAAAAAATAATATTCATTAATACAAAAAGGTGGATATAGGGTTGCAAAGTGGATTGTTAATTAATTGATAAGTATAACCACAATGAGCACTAAACCTTATTTTGGACTATTAATTTGATAATGCTCTTTTGAAGCATGTTTGAATCTACTATCACTATGACAAATTGGGTCATTGGCGTCGGATGAGTTTCAGATGCGACTAGTCGCATCCAAAATAGCTATGGATGCGACTAGAGGATTACCCAAAATCACCAAATTTTCGCTTCATTAAGTGGGCATATTATTCATTAGATGCGACAAAGTCGCATCCATGGTTATCCAGACTTTTGGATGCGACAAAGTTGCATCTAAAAGTCCAAATTTAAAGCAGGATATAATTCCTCCTTTTTTTCGTTCATTTGATGACGTGGAATTATTTTCCGAAATTTATTTGAATTATTTTTGGATGCGACAATGTCGCATCCATCTGGCTTTCGGAAGAGACAATGTCGCATCCTAAAGTTGGGTTAATTTTATTTAAACTTCATCTTCTCCGCCTCACTCACCCTCTTTCGAAAACACTCTCGCTCACCATCACTCTACCTCTCTCTCTCTCTCTCTCTCTCTCTCTCCCTCTCTCTTATGTCCACCGAAACTCTCTCTCACTCTCTCTCTCTCTCTCTTTGCCTCTCTCGAACCAGACACTTTTCCTCCTCCTTCGCGCCTCATTGAATCAGACCACCGGGAAAAGTCCCAAATTTTAGATAGTCACTCTACTCTCTAACTCACGCTCTCTATCTCTCCGACTCACGCTCTCTCTCTTCCCTTCTTCATGTTGCTCAGACTCTCTGACCACCACCACCGCCTCGCCGATTTATTTACGCGACCACCATAAACCACTATATATTGCTCTCTCATCTTCTCTCCGCCTCACCTTCACTCCAGCGAAAACCACCACCGACCCACAACCACAACAGACCCTTTTCTCCGTTCCTTTTCACGAGACCAGTGTTACTCCGAGACGTCTTGGATCTACTCATCTCCGGTACAACGCTCTCTCTTGCTGCCTCTCTCTATCTCTCAATCTCACTCTCTTTGTCTGACTCAAGCTCTTTGTACCACTCTCACTCTCAATCTCTACGTGTCTCTCATCTTTCTCCCAGATCTCTATTTCTTGGTCTCTCGTTGCTGACCCGACGCTCTCACTCACGTTAGGAATGAAGTAAACCAACAAACCGATTGTGTGTGGATACTTGTTAAATTATTAATGAAAATATATCCGAAATTACACGTTTTGTGGTAGCTAGTGTTGTGTTGACGTATTAGATTTGCATATATTTATATAAATATTGGTCTCTATAGATCATATCGTATCTCCGCTGAAGCACTAACCTAAACCCAATTTATAGTAGCTGGTGGCCTTGTAATTGCTTATAATAGGTTAAATGAGTTCTCTGATTGCACGATCAATTAGTTGGTCTTGTTTTAGTGATCTTGGTGGAGGAACTCCATTCACAAGTGAACGTATATATGCATATATATATATAATGTACGGTTCGTTATATGACAATAAGATCTCACCGATTAATTTAAAACAGGCTAATAATAACGGTATTTAGTGCTTAAATAAATCAATATATATATATATATATATATATATATATATATATATATATATATATATATATATATATATATAGACACACACACACACACGTTTCCTGACGAATATCCCATATAATTTCATTCATTAGATTTATATACCAAAGTGCAACAATGTCTGGTTTTAATTAAGTAGTGCTAAGAACTAATGGCGTTTCTTAATTTAAACAGTATTCTTAACGTATTAGTAGTTGATTATGTTGTTTTATCATAAGTTCATAATGGATTTCCATAATATAACAATGACCAAATACATTATTCATGAAGAAAGGGTGTTAAGAATTGAAATCTATTTTAAATAGGAAAGTGTAGTTGGTATTGTCTTATTGACATATATATATATATATATATATATATATATATATAACACTACGATTGATCAGGCAAGTATATAGTGTCCATATTATCACTTTGCCAATATCTACATAATATACTAAATAAAGTTGTTTTTTTTTTAAGGGACTAGGGCTGTAAAGAAGTGGGCGTGGGGCTGATATGAGAATATATATTATAAACATATATAAGAGGAATTGTAAAACCCTAGAAAATGGAGATGAACAAAGCATGCCGGGTTTGACAAAGACCATTCACTGTATATTCCTTCGAGAAAGGGACTGCGGGTCCCACAAACGCACACCCTTCGAGGTATATAGTGGTATATACATATATGTATACACTGTGCGCGCACGAGCATTTGCCATACGCAGTGTAAAAGATTTGTCGCTTTTTCTTTTCCTCTTATATTCTTCTCTCTCTCACTATTTTTTCTACACTATTACCACTTTGCCTCGTGATACATTTTGTAACTCCTAATATATGCCTCTCATTTTTTTTCTGCTAAGCTTTTTAAATTTAGTCTTACCTTTTCTCACTCTACTCATGGGAGAGAATCCAAGATACTCCAAACGAAAGGAGTCGAAGATTGTTACTTTCTAGCCCTTCTCTTTTGCTTTTGACTTACCGAATTACCCAGGCCATCATCTCATCTTTTATGATTTTATGAAATTTACTTCATGAGTTCATACACATATGTACTAATTAAATGATGGACCTAGGAACAACAACAAAAATAAAGTCAAGAAAAAAAGTGAATTTCCTAAGAATAATATGATCTGAATATAAATGATTTGTTAGTTCATGATTTTGTCTGACAAAGTAAATTTTTAAACAACCAATAATGACAGCACATACGCAGATGCATTAATGATTAGTCAAAATTCCATCTGAAGGAGAGCCTCAAAATATAAATAGAAAAAAATTAATTTTGAAGAGAGGACCTGATATATAACAATTATTCCGTTTCCTTTGTTTGATTAAAAGAGGAGATATTTTGGTAGAAATAAGAATTATCTGACAGTGCTGGTCAACTTGTCTGAACTTAGTACTGCATGAAATTTAAATCTCTTGGGACAAAGGAATGTAACTGATTATTGGGACTTAATTACTTCATTCATATAGTCCAAGCATAACGATTTCAACATGTGGATACGGCTCAGAAAAGTTAATTAAAGATAAAAGCCAAAAAAGAGACAGAAGGTTTTGAAAATTTAAACACATGAGCTACTACTAAGTTCGTCTAGAGTCAGAGATGCGTTAAAAATTGAACCACTGTTTGTTCATTAAATTCTTGGCTCTCCTTGAAAATTTTCCTTTTTATTATTACTAATTTACTATTATTATTATGATTATAACATGCAAAATACTGAGAAAGAGTCGCAGACACTAATATTCCATATACACGTTTTTTCAAATTGGATCGAAATATTCCTTTTAATTTTTTTTTGGCAAATCATATATTCATGGTCTGGCATATATTTATATATATATATATATACTTATATAAATATATAGGTGTAAATGAGTACAAAATCTAAGGCTCATACACACATGCTTATAAGTCTTTGGAGCTTTTTAACAGTTACTGAGAATCCTTTTGTCCCTATCCTAATCTCAGTCAGTGCGTCAGTCAAAAAAGAGAACATTTCGTGCAAATAAACCGACAAAATCAGTCTCTCCTTTCCAACATCCGTTCCTATATCTCTTTCTTTATACTTTGTGTTCAAACATGAAAGAAAACAACTAGATATCGATCGATCTAAAAAAAAAAAGAGCAGAGAGTACAGGTGCACTTTGGTAATTATATTAGAAAACTCAGGCCAATCATACACCTTTCACTCTTGCTTTGTTATCTATTTAAGCACTGAATTCGCTCCACTCTCCTTCACTCTCAAAATAATATCCAATAGCCTATCACAACCTCTTCTTCATCATTATTCCTGCTTTCTTACTTTTCTAGTTTTCAATCCTAGATAGCTTCATTATTGAAGTGGAAATTGAGTGCGTGCATGGTCTAGCTATGAACTTCTTTCGGCTTCAATTATATATGAGTTGAAGGTAGGTGAAAAACGTTTTACCTAAGTTTATTGAACTAGCTACCATTTTGTTTTTACTTTCGATGAAGATAACCATATGATTTGAGTTGCTTGACCTATCACTAATACTAATAGTTTCATTTTTTACTAAATCTTGCAGGAATATTATTACTAGCTAAAGCAAATTCACCCAATATAATTCAATCATTACTTGGTGAGTCCTTATTTGTTCCCTATATAAATTGAACCGTTGAATCATTTCCTTATATTCCTTACTTTAATTATTGTCAGTTAGAGGGAATATCTCATAGTTGAGTAAAGAAAATAGAAAGAGAATAAATACATAAATAAGAATAGATAGAATAAAAAAAGCTATACGAGCCAAAAAAAAAAGAAGCTATAAATCTGAATTGTGAAATTTGTATGTAGTTAAAAGTATTTCCATCATTGATATTGAGTTGCTTTATCCTCTTGGCAGTTTGGGACGATCATGAAGAGCACTTCTCAAAGGATATAAAAAAAAAAAAAAAAAAAAACCTCTACACAATTGTAGAGCTCTCTTCATGACAAGAACCATGGCAACAAAAAGCTCACCATCAATATCAACACCAACACATCAAGTATTACTGTTCTTGATCATCGTCGTATTCGTCGACGCCGAGCTCTCGAAAACCTCGGCCTCACTTGTTGACGAAAGCAAAAGTCAAGCCCGGCTTCTCTTGTCGTTCAAAGCTTCCATAACAGACCCGCACGGATTCCTCTCGGGCTGGGCGGCCAAAAAAAGTCTCGGCCTATGCGAGTGGCACGGAATCGAGTGCGACAACTCATCCCGAGTCATTTCCATCGACCTCACGGCCAAGAACTTCACCGGAAGAGTCGCTCCAGAGATATTCCGACTCTCCGGCCTCGAAACCCTAGACCTATCCGGAAACCAGTTCACTGGAGAGATTCCCGGGGGACAATATTATTCCGGCTCTCTCCGGCACTTGAACCTCAGCAACAACAACTTCACCGGACATGTCCCGCCCGAGCCTGTCCCGACCCTCTACACGCTCGACCTCTCCAACAACTTGCTCTCGGGGTCGGTCCCGCCGGAAATCGGGGGGTTCTCAGACCTCAAGTACCTCGATCTCGGTGGGAACGCCTTGTCCGGTACCATCCCGGTCTCTCTGTCAAACATCTCGGGCTTGGAGTACCTAACCCTGGCGTCAAACCAGCTCGTCGGAGAGATCCACAGAGAGCTTTTTATGATGAAGAGCTTGAAGTTGATATACTTTGGGTACAACAACTTCTCCGGGCGGATTCCGACGGAGATCGGGGAGCTCCGATCGCTGAGACACCTCGATCTCGTGTACAACAATCTGTCCGGGCCGATACCTGCCTCGCTTGCGAACCTCACCGAGCTACGGTATGTCTTCCTGTACCAGAACAGGCTCTCCGGGCCTGTCCCCCGGTCGGTTTTTGAGCTTGAGAACCTAGTTTCGCTCGACCTCAGCGACAACTATCTCTCCGGCGAGGTTCCCGAGACCATCCAGAGGTTACAACATCTGGAGATTCTCCATCTCTTTTCAAACAACTTCTCTGGAGGGATTCCGGTGGGGTTGGCGTCTCTGCCCCGGCTTCAAGTACTTCAATTGTGGTCCAATAATTTCACTGGCGTGATTCCAAGAGATCTCGGAAAGAGAAACAACTTGACCATCTTAGACCTATCGACAAACCGGCTTGTCGGAGAAATACCAGCCGGTTTGTGCAATTCGGGTCAGCTTTTCAAGCTCATTCTGTTTTCCAACACTCTGGAGGGGAGAATTCCTCAAGGACTGAGCCACTGCAAGAGCTTGAGACGAGTGAGGCTCCAAAACAATAATTTTTCCGGCGAAGTACCGGCGGGGTTTAAAAAACTCCCTCTCGTGTACTTCTTGGATATCTCCGGCAACAATTTGTCGGGCCATATCGGAGACTCGAAGTGGGACATGGCTTCTCTACAGATGCTGAACCTCGGAAGGAACCGCTTCTCCGGGAAGTTGCCGGACTCTTTCGGCAGCGAAAAGCTCGAGAGCTTGGTCGCATCAGAGAATCATTTTTCAGGCGAAATTCCGTCAACCATTTTCCAAAACGCCCCGAGTCTCGTTCAACTTGACTTGAGCCGCAACGAACTCTCCGGCCGAGTCCCAGACGAAGTGTCTGCATGCGAGAGGCTCGTGGGTCTCGACCTCAGCCACAACAGATTTACTGGCGAAATCCCCGAGAGCCTCACGGAGATGCCAGTTCTCGGCCAGCTGGACTTGTCTGACAACGAGCTATCTGGAGAAATCCCGAGACGCCTCGGCCGCATCGAGTCGCTGGTGCAGGTCAACGTATCGTACAACCGCCTCCACGGAAGCGTTCCCAACACGGCTCCGTTCCTTGCCATAAACTCCACCGCAGTGGCCGGGAACAAAGGCCTCTGCCGCGGAGAAGCGTACAACTCAGCCTCAACATTGCCACCGTGTAAAACCCCGGCCGGTGAAAACCACCATCCCGCGTGGTGGTTCGTGGTGGTCACGTGCCTCCTCGCCGCCGCCGCGGTTATCACTGTCGTAGTCGTGGCTGTCTTTGCCTACATCCGCCGAGCGAAAGGCTCGTTCGAGGTCAAGAGGGTCGAAAACAAGGACGGGGTCTGGGAGTTGCAATTCTTCGACAAAAAGCTAGCGGAGTCCGTTACCGTCGAAGATATCGCACGCTCAAGCAGACAGGGAAAAGGAAGCCTCTCGATCTCGAACAAATTCTTTGCCGTCAAGGAGATAAACGACGTGAGTTCGATTCCGCCGAGCGTCTGGGCCGCGATCGCAGAGTTCGGGAAAGTCCGGCACAAGAACGTGGTTAGGCTGATGGGGATTTGCCGGTCCGAGAAAGGCGGGTATTTGGTGTACGAGAGCGTGGAGGGAGATAAAGTTTTGAGCGAGGTTTTGAAGGGATCGAGCTGGGACACGCGGCGGAGGATCGCCCTGGGAGTGGCCAGAGCGCTTCGGTTTCTGCACTGCGATTGCTTGTCTGTCGTCGGTCGAGTTTCGCCGGAGGAAATCGCCGTTGACTATGACGGCGAGCCTCGCCTGATGTTTAGGCTTCCCGGGATGGGCTGTTCCGCCT